>NW_005842594.1:403694-406670 GCF_000455745.1 Alligator sinensis | reverse complement strand
GGGAAAGAGCACATCAGTGGTAGACTGAGGTTACTGAAGACAACCATTCACCCAGAAGAATTGGTCTACAGAGCTGCCTGAGCACAGCATAGCAGAGCAGGGTCCATCTATCCTAGTCCTGTTTCAATTCCCTGTGAAGCATGCCAGATGCACCTTGTTCATGGTGCACGTACCTTGTCTACACATATACGTAAACTGAGGTACACAGTAACCCTTCTCTCTATAGACAAGGCTCAGGTGCAGCCTTGAGGCTCCCACTCTTCACTCAGACACATGCCTATTGCAGCACATGCAGGGCTGGCCATAAATCACTGTGAGCCCTGGGATTTAAAGTGAAGGGGGTGGTCATGCACTCTGCTGCTAAGCAGTGACCTTCCCACATCAAAGACCAGAACTGTAGGCAAAACACAATGCCCCAGCCAGGATGCAGCAAGAACCATGCATGGTACAGTAGCTAATCCAGTTCCTGGTACTTTCCCTTCCCAAGCTACAGACCTGTTCCTGCTCAGATTAGCACATGTACTCTGGGATTGAAGGAAAGTTATACACTTCCTCAGTAAGATCTGGTTTCCCAGTTTTAACCTGGCAAACTTATAAAGCACATATAAACTCCAGGTCATCAGGAAGCACCAGCCTGGGTTGTCATATGCCAATATGGGTGGCTTTGAGCCTATACCCAGCTTGCAAAGGGCTGTATAAAACAGCTGGACATGAGTCCACTGAGAGATCCTTGCTATAACTGAAGCAGCTAAGTGCCTAGGCATGCAGGAGGTACAAGCCCAGCCTCTCCCCAGACACTCTTCCCATCACTTAGAGTCATAAGAACAACATAAGAATCAGCATGTACTAGATCAGACCATAGATCCATCTAGCCCAGCATCCTGTGTCACACAGAGGCAGAGAGCAGATATTGAAAGGGACAGTGAACTGGGTATGACCAGGATCTTGCTCAGGATCCTGTTTCAGACCCTCTCCAGCTCTGTGCAAACAGATTCTTAACCATTTATATTGCTGTATACTAGGGGTGCACCAACAGAGATTTTTGGGGCCAATACCAATAGCCGATTTTTAAAGAGGCATATTGGCCGATACCGATCCAATTTCTGATATGCAGCCCAACAGCTTGAAGAGCAGTGTCCGGCTGGTAAGTCTGTTGTGGTGGAAGGGGAGGGGGGAGGGAAGGGGTTTGGAGGGCAGATCGAGGTGCCTGCAGTGAGGAAGGGAGTGGGATGGGGCCAGGGTGGGTGCTCCTTAAAATGAGAACATCTGCATTTTACCACATTTTACTGTGGCAAACAGAAAACCTGGATCCCTGCTCATCAAGGTCCACTGAATAGATTATAAAAAGATACTGTGGAGAAAAATGAGCTCCTTTTTACAAAGTTCTGGCAGGTTAATGGTGCTGGGAGTCCAGAATCTCTCCAAAGCTCCATCAGAATTCCCTTATCACACTCTTCATACATAAAAGCTACCATCCTAATGCATAGGTCAGGCAGCCTGTGCCTCATTTACCTCCAGTGGTGGCCAGCTGGGACCTACTGGGATCTGCACAGACTTGGAGCCCTTCAGGTCCAACGTTGTAGCAATCAAGTTTGGCCTACCAATGCCAGATCTCTGCAGGGCATTCCCTGTGTTTCCATTACTGTAGCTCTCTTGAAACAAGGGGTTAGAGAGTCCAGCAGGAGTGCTGGTGTTGGTTACGACTCTTCTGAAACAGACACAAACACAGCACAAAATCAATCAGATTGTCACGGATTCACCTTGAGGAAAAGTCCTCTCCTTTTCCGATAGGCTGTGTTCAGCCTGAATGGCTATGATGGCATCTGAACAGCAAGGTGCAGAGTATCTATGCTTATTGACTCTTTACCTGAGTCCTTATGTTGCCCTGCTCAAGAGAATAAACCAGCCTCTGCAAACTGGCCTTTCATTTCAGCTGAGGTATCAGAAGAGGGAGGCAAGGAGATCTTGTGGCATACTGGTGTGTAGTGCCAAGGCTGAGAGCTGTGTGAGGTTTGAAGTGTAACTCTCACAGACTCAAAATTGCTAATGTGACTGAATCCATCAGTTTTGCCAGCATGGTGAGAAGGCTGGGAATAAGACCAAGCAGGCTTAGAACCATTGCTGGTGTAAATCAGCACAGCCTTAGTGTCCCAGAGTACCCAAAGATCAGGCCTTTCCAAGTCCATATATGCCACGGTGAAAGTCTCCTATAGCAACTCAAATTCAACTGCAAGGAACAGCTTGGTTTTCTGTTAAACTACCTCAAGTGGAAGGAATCTCTGATCTAGAAAAGCAGGATGGTGATCTATTCCTGGCTCTGCGTCTGACTGGCCTTCACATCCCTTTTCTGTGCCTCACTTTCCACGTCTGTATATAGGGTCAGTAATACCCATTAGCTAAAATGACCCTTGGCTGGAAGTGGGGTAGAAATGTTCAGTACCATTTAGGCCTGCGGATCAGGCTCACAGCTTGACTGCAGGAAAGGTAGAATATTCGACACTAGCTGTAGCTCTCCCCCTTTAAGTGGAATGCTCTGCTACTTTAACCTGTTATGGGAAGCTGAGTTTCATACTCACCTGAATCAGGCTGTAGTTCAGCAGTGCACTGACTTTTACCATATGCTTAAACTAGCTTCAAGCTTTAGCTCTAACTCACTGAGTATACGGATACTTAGAGTTAAGCATATGCAAGTGTGCTTGCAGAATCAAAATCTAAGTCACCCCAGTTCAAGCAATCTATTGGGTGTTAGGGCCTGCTTACATGTTTAGAAGGAAATATTATTTTAAATTATGAAAACTGTTGACCCTGGGTACCTACGATTATCACCTAACAGTTTGTCTGTCTGACCACCTAGTTGGCAGCCTCTTCTTTAGCATACTCTGTTTTCTGGCCCCTTTGAATACTGCTGCTCATCAATAGAGGGTGTAGTGAGACAGATGTAATGATACCAACTCAACTCCTGCCAGAAGCACACTC
>NW_005842594.1:382287-403663 GCF_000455745.1 Alligator sinensis | reverse complement strand
CAGGCTGCCCAAAATTTCTGATTATTTTTAGAAATTATTTTAAAAGAAAAGAGCAGCAGAATAGGGAAGTTAAAATGGATTATTCAGCAAACTGCCTTTCTCTCCCACTGACTCTTACCCAGCAAGGTCACTGCTGACAGCAGTATTTGTGTAACAGGGAAGATCTGCTCATTTTCCTCCACACCCAGCTCCAAAATGACTCATTATTTTGACTGTCTTTCCTATCTTCCCTCTTTAGGCAGAAACTTAGGTGGATTTCCCAGGTTAGGAGGGAAAGGCCCTAAGGATTTTGCATGGAACAGCTCCTTCAGCCATATCACATGCCAGTCTGTTCCATCCCCAACACTTGGATGCAGGGCCTGTCCCCAGTAATAGGGCACAGTGTGGCTTGTGTCCTGCCCTGTGGAGTATGATATTAAGAGACTTCTCAGTCTCTTCCTAGAAACTTACCTTACTGCAGAAAAGTCACAGAATTGCACAAGCAGGTTTGTATCTGAAAGGGCTGTCGAGTTGTTTGAGTGTCTGTCATGAGTCATATGATGATCAGTCAGAGCAGCATCTGCAGAACACTGCCTGATCTCTCTGCTGCTTCTACACCCAGAGAAGCACATATACCACCAAGCCTCTCCTTTCATGGAACATCATGACTTTGTCACCTTGTGACTCTATTGTGAACCACAGGAGATGCTTAGGCACTGTTCAGCCCAGGGGTGCTAAGAGACTTTCTCAGACAATCTCAGTCCTGTAGCAGGCATGCCCTCCACTGAGCTACTACTTTTATAGTGATGAGAGTGGAATACTTATTACTACCGTCTGTTGATCCAGTGAAACCCTAAAAACCTCATCTTTGTGCATTGTAATACTATGATGCCCAGAGGCCCTATTCAACCATTTTGGTCCCTCTGCAATGACCACAGTTCATGCCACACATTGAGAAACTGGGTGAAGAATGGAGCAAGGTGGAAGAAGAACATAAGATATTCAAACAGCATATGCTGTTTGTCCAGCTGAGGCTGGTATAGCTCCCGATCCCCTAGCTTCTCTCAAGCAGCCTTGATGCACATCAGAATAGAGCACCACTGAGCTCTGTAGAGTTAGTGGGAAAGAGACTCCACCAGGCCTTTCAAGTTGGGTGAGTGAGCTTCTTCACTGGGTCTTTCTAGCACAAAAGAGGGGCTTTCATACCCAGAGAAGCCTAATTTGCCCTGCTCTCAGCCCCAGATAGGGCCTCTCATACGACACAGGTGTCACCACAATGCTTTCAGTCCTTGGGTGAATGAGCACACATCCAGCATGTACTCTGGAGCTGACACCCCGCTCAAGCCCTTGTCCTAGAGATCCCCATCTATCCCCTTCCTATCTAAAGAGCAGTTCTGGGCACCTGGCTGCCTGCACCTGTCCCTCTATTGGCAAAAGCACAGTGGGTAGGAAAAGTCCATGCAACTGGGCAATGCTGATGGCAGTGTAAGGGCATGCTGGAACTTGCCTAATGCATGGAGTGTGAGAAGGACATGGTTTGCTCTACAAGTGCTTGCTTTTTATGGGTCAGCATGGTTGGCTTCATTGAAAACTGAGTCTACCAGATGGGGATTCATGAGTACCTGCAAGTACCCCATGCTCCAGGGTCCTCCTGGACACAGTGCTTGTGTAGCTTATATCCTGTCCTGTATGATATAACATTATGGTATTTCTCAGTCTCTTTCTAGAAACAATCCAGTAACCACCCACCAACAGCAGGTAGAAGGGGAGATATGGGAAAGGAGAGTCTGTAGGGGGACAGCAAGTATCTGGAGAGGCTTGGTGCAGGAGATTTGGTCACAGAGGTTTTCACCCCTTGGTTACTCATCAGAAACCAAGCAGGGGCTCTGTGAATGACAGATGTTGCCACACAAAAGGCCAAACAGTGAATGGTCACAGAGGACTGTGTTCCTTCTCAGACCTCGGAGGCGTTCCATAGGTATGGCAGCCTGAGGTCACTTGTCTGCAAACAGAGAATATTATTCTCTGGGGCTCAAATAAGCAGCTGGATATCTGAAAATGAGCACAACTACTAATACCAGTGGCCTGGTGGGAGAGGTCAATCAATGATATCTAATCAGCCTTTCCACCTGTCTGTCCAAGCATTCTGTGCAGAATATCATCCTGGGTTCTGGATGCTGAATGTCCTTTTGAATCTAGAAGCTAGCCCCCTGCATGGGGTCTGTGCACTGGTGGGCATATAGCAGCAGCAAGTCTTACCCCTTCTGGAAGTATTTCTTCCCATGGCCTTTGAAAAACACTAGGCCTCCAACAATCAGAACAGCCAATAGTACCACCACTGTCAGCACGACCGCAACAATTATACTACTTCTGCCTGTTGAAACAGAGAGGAAGTGATCAGGATATAAGTCGTCCCTTTACTGTGACCACAGTGCTCTGCAGGCTTTGGCTTATTCCTCCTCTGCTCTTGTTGGGGAGCCCAGGGTATGCTGCAAACTGTAGAAGAAGGAGCACACCCCTGAAATTAGGGAAGAGGGTGAAGCCTTTGTTTATCCAGCACATACCCAGGAATGAGTAGTTCAGCCTGTCCAGTCTCACAGAGAGGACATCAAACCTCTCTAGGGCCCTACCTTTCCCTTCCATAGTTCTATCCTCTGGGTAACCCCACTCCCTTCCCCAGGAACTACAGCCCATGCCATACCTGATGCAATCTCTGACAGCTTTCGATCACAGTAGGGTGGTGCCCAGCCGGGTTCACAGTGGCATTCCCTCTTGTGATTGCAAACCTGAAATTAAATCTGGCAGGGTTAGGGGCCAAGTGCAGGAACTCAGACTTTCTGATCACGTTTCACGAACAGTAGTATTGGGCCCAATCCTACAACTCCTACTCAAGTCACATACCCATCAGAGTCAGCAGCAACCTGGCTCTCCTGAGCAAGAGTGAAGATTTGGACTTATGGTTAGCACTGCATTTTTGTCCTGGCCTCAGGATCACAGTTACTACCCAATAATACCCAGACACTGAAACAACAGGATCCATGTTTCCTGATATCACAGGGGAATGAACCCCAGACAATGCCTGTCTGTGTGAAATGCTATAGCTTGTGATGCTGTTCTGTCCCAAGTGCTACTACTCAGCCCCAGCCTGCTTCCAAGTTTGGGACAATCCCATAGCCTTGCATCTGCATCTGTCAGCACTCCCCAAATACTCTATTCTGGAACTCTCTCTCCTCTCACAACAAAAGCAGGACATTCTTCTGAACTGTGCTACAAAATGCTGCCACCCAGCTTAAGCCACGTTCCTCCATGACACAACATACCCTAGGAATCCCAGGGGCATCTGACTACAATGAATATATGCCCTGACTGACTTTTCTGAGGCTGAATGTGCTGAGAAAAGCAAAATGCAGTGGACACTGTTTCAGGGAATGGGGCCAGTTTTCACACAGACTCCATGAAGCCCCTCAGTGGCTGCCTGGTGAGCATGTGCTGTGTGGGAATGAATGGTAGGTAGGGACAACATAAAATAAGACACCTTAGTCTAGTTGTTCTCAACCCTTTTTACACTCAAGGCACCCTCCATAACTTTTCTGAATTTGACAGTGCCACTCTGGTTGAGGACTGCCCTTCTAGTGACATAACTAGTTATTTCTGCAGCCTGAGCACAGAAGGGGGATAGGGAGGGAGTTGTCCTCAGCACAGAACAGGGTTGAGGGAGGCCAACCACCTTCTTAACTGCCATAGTAGCGGCTCAACCAGGGGCCGCAGGCTCACATGGGGATGCAAGGCAGAGTCCCCTCATCAGCCTCACTTACCTCCTCTGTTAACCCTCTTGCAGGTGCTGGGGACGTGCATGGAACAAAGCAGGCCCTCTCCTACAGGGAATCCTGCTTCTAAAACAGTCCCTCATTTTGCTCCAGCTCCATCAGAGGAAGCCCAGTGCATCATGGCAATGGAAGCCACACCAGCCCCCTGTATGACTCTCATAACCAGGGAAAATGCTACTTCCCAGGGCCTATGCAGCATCATGGCCTGAACATACCCCATGATTGTTGCATTTGGCAGAGCAGTTTTTGGCACCATAAATCAGGAGGTTCTGACAGCGCCCAGCATAGCAGACCTGAAACCAGAAGGCACAACATTTTCAGCACCCTGCGTGAAGACCTGCCCTGAAATCATTACCCACCACCTGCTTCATCCTGACAAAAGCACAGGGCAGTCTCAGTGCAGATAGCAGCTCTGCCACTCCTTCAGCTCTTTGCTGTAGGTCTGCCTCCACATCCTGTCTGGCAGGTCCCTTGGAAACCCTTCCCCAGGTTCCCAAAGCCCAGCAGACATTAGCAGCTCCAATGAAGGAACAAAACATCAGCCGGCCCTGTGTACTCACCATTTCCTCTCCACATTTGGTGCCTGTTGGCACCACCATGAGGTTTGTCACCATTTCATTGTCATCCTCATCAGCGATTGCTGTTTTGCATGTCACCCCTCCAAATGACAAAGTACGGAAGCGACCTCCTATGGTAGGGTTATCATTCCCATTCATGCAGTGCAGTGTGCCACACTTAACATCCCTCAAAGAGAAGGCAAAGGAAGGAATGGGTATGTTGGGATCTCCTCCTACTCTAAGGATGGCATATCACAACCAGGGCAAACTAGAGCCTTGCATCCCCCAATCAATGCCAATGGCTAGGACAGCACCTCTGCCTTTAGCTACAGGATGAGTTAAGTGCTGGTGAAAAATCACTGGATTGTTGCCTCTGAACACTGTATAGCATGTTTTAGACAGGCCTTTCCAGCTCTGGCCTAAAGAAAACAGTTTTAGGGGAGCTGGAGCTTCAACCACCTGAAACACCGAAGGACTAGAACCCCAGAAAACTCGAAACCCAGAAGACTCTACATGTATATGTGTATATATGCCCTATCTCATGAAAGAATGCATGCTCACACATGTGTATGAACACACACATGTGCACTCTCTCACAAATGCTTGCCCACTCATCCTTGCATGAATAGTCGCACAAAAATACATGCACCTATAAGTATGCGCACTCTCTCTCAAAGGTAGGTCAGCTCATGTATGCACATATACTAGCAAAGTCACATGCACCCATGACACTAAGTGCTCAGCTCCTTACTTGGGGAGGCAGGGTTTTTTCCCAGACTCAGTCACACAGTGCACGTACTGATTCTGATGGCTGTTGTACTGGAAGCAGACATCAGGGGCCACCTGGGCAGCTGCAGAAACACAGAAAAGGGCTCTTACATGAGGGTAACACAAAGGCAAAGAACCTCCACAGCCTCCAATTACGCTAGGCCACCAGCTGTCCTTTCCCACATTAGACGCCTGCAAGCCCCACGACGGCTCACCCCACCAAGCATCTTTACACCCTGCTGATTCCCCCTACAAGGCACCTCCAGGCCCCCTTAAGAGTCCTCTTATTACACCATCCACCCCCGAACTATCCTCCTCCGTCAGCCCCTCTCAACGTACCAAACATCCCTGAGCCCCAAACTGCCCACATGGTACCACCAAGTCCCCTGACTGCCCCCTCTATTGACTAGGTGTTTCCAGGCTTCCCAAACACCCCCCTGCCTAACAAATTGCCACCAGGCAATTCTGAGTCCAAGGTATGCTCTGTCAGTGATTAGGTAACACCTTTCTCCAGCACCTTCCATCTGAAACCTCAAAGCTCTTTATGAATTTTGGTCTTGCCTAAGTTGTTGGAGTGGGTTCAAACTATGGCAGGGCCAACAGACCCTGCCGCCTACGCCCACAGGCATACTCCAATCCCAGAAACATGTCAGTGGTGCTGCTCCAGGATTACCGCAGTGCCCTGTCTCATAGACAGAGGAAACAAATGGTTAGAGCAGCCTCAGATGGGGACCCCCAAGTGTGCTCACCGGCATGCTTCCAAACTTGAATCATGCCTGCGGACATTAAGGCCATGTTAGGGCCAAACTTTTCTGGAGTGGCAGTGAACCCGTGTGTGTCTGATCTTGGGTACCCAATCTCAACGCTGTGTGGTAGGAAAATTAAAGCTATGCCTAACCCAGTCATTGGTAAGGTTTTGGAGTGATGGGCCGGAACAACCCAGCTTGGGTCTGAGGTGGGCCGGACCCAGCTGCTGCCATTGCTTTTCCCCACCACCAGCTATGGCACAGGCAAAGCTCCCTTCACCCTGCCCAGTGTGTGCAAAGACCCACAGCTCTGTGGCTGAGAACCAATGGTTCTGTGGCCTGTATGGTATTAACCCTTAATCTACACAGTAACCGCATCATCCTTAGCAACAGTGACCTCAAGCATGCTGTACTCTTCTGGGTAGTGTGCCTTGTAAACCAGAACCAGTGTGGCAGCATCCAGTCAGTGTTTTGGGTAGACTAATCAGCATGGGGACAAGAAAACTGGCACTGGCACTCAGCAGAGTTAATTATCCAGCCCAAAGCAGGGCACAGATGGAGGCACACTGCTTCTACTTTAGGAGGCAACCTGCCTGTACTAGTAGAGTATGCTTGAGGGATAAACTACCAGGCATCGTATGCTTACCATGGAGTCATGATCTGAAACAAAGAGAAGCCAAGCCTTTGAAACTGGGAGCCCAGTTTAGGCTTCTCAGTACTATATTGGTAGTTGGGTGTAAATAGGTGTTGAGCTACTGCCATTGCCATGGGCTCAGCTGGGTTATGAGTAAGAGTGTATCAGTGAACATCCTGCCAAGGACCATTCACAGGTAGGTATGTGGCCAGTGAGAAAGATGGGTAATGCATCTTAGGCAGCTGCAGACAGCACTACACGGGGGTTCTCAGTGTAAGCACTGTCTGCAAACACGGAACTAAGGAAGCGTGCAAAGGAAGATGAATTACCTGCACCCCAGAGTATGCGGCAGTGCTCAAGGTGTGAGGGACAAGCCCCATTGTAACAGTAGCCATTTCCATTCTGGCATGAGATGCCATTTTCTTGGAAGACATCTTCTGGACACTCAGGTTCATGGCCAGTGCAGTATTCAGGTAGATCGCAGCTGTTCTTGCTGGTACGGCACAGCACTCCAGCAGCCTTCACCTTGGCAAACACAAGGAAGGCCCCAAGGAAAACTAGGTCAGCCAGGCCCAACAGAACTAGGCTGTCCTTGCTTTACACATTTTTGGCTTGCTGACTGGTCAGTGTGAAAAGGGCTGAGTCTAGCTTCACTGCTGACCCTCGATTATGACCTCCCTTCACTAGAAAAAGGCTTCTTTTTAGAAAATGACACTGAGGAGCCTTCCTAAGTAATCCCCCCGACACTGCAGGCAAGGAGTTGAGAGCATGGCAAGTGGCTTCAGGCAGCCAGAGAAGTGTTGATGCAAGTGTGAACTGTCACTGAGGCTACTCCAGGCTCACCTCGGTGCCCTCTCTCAGGCACAGAGGAAACCAATGAACACATGTTCACTTACGATCAGACTGCAAGCTGGGCCTGAGGGAAATCTAGGTTGATCTGTATAACTGTCCTGTCCCCATCATTATTTATTACTTTGCTGATTTTGTGTCATCAAAAATGTCTACCAAAACTTATTTTATATTTTCTTTCAGACTGTATAAAAAGATATTGACTACCAAACATCTTTCAACAGATTGGGGCCCTGTGTCACCCCACTAGAAACAAAGGGCAATGATATGGTATTTAAATTTACTTTTTAAGCTCGTTTATAAGGGTTACACTGATTTTGTACAGTGATTGTTTTTTTATCAGAACATCAGACAGGACTAATTCAAAGACCTTTCAGAATTCAAAATTTGATCAGCCCAATTCTTTTTATGAGACAAACTTGTAAATTCAACAACATATAAAAATATTTATTTGACACAACTTATATCGATTTCACCAGTTACTCCATGCTGTTGGGCTGACCAACCTATATTTATCTAGGTTATACTCACTGTCAGACAAAAAAGCTGGAAAGAACTAGAAGTCAACCAACAAACTAGCAAACCGACTAGCACACTTTGAGACCCATGCATGTAAAAGCATCAGCTGACCTCAGAGTGGTTCTTCAGGCTTGGTCAGGGATTACTTGAGAAATCAGGCATGGTTGCTGATCTCTGAATACCTCAGAGTATTTCTGCACTGCTACTTAGTCCTGCCCCTAGACCTGCTCTCAAGCCCAAACCATCCACAGTATAAATTCTTAACTGATCTTCTAACAAGTTCAGTTTTTCAGCATTTACAGCTCATTTTGAAACCATGAATTAGCCATGAAATGTGAGAAATGTATCCCCTGGGATGGGTATTTTCACTGCTAGAAAAGAAAGGACCTGTCTCATTTTTTGCACTTTTTCCCTGACTGAATAAGGCCTTTGTCAGGTGTCTGTGCTCTCCCATGGTAGCTCCTAGCAGTTGTGTTCTACCTTGCACTGATGACAGCATTCTCCATGAGCGCACTCTGCTCCCTCGCTGAGTTGGCAGGTGGTAGCATTGCAGCAGGGATCCCGGCATTCCTGAGACAAACACATCACATTGGTATTAAAGAGTAGATATAAAGGGCATGGCAGTGGCACAGTGAACAGCAAGTGACCAACACACCTCCTAGAATACTTTGAAACCCATCAAGGGCACTGCCTGGAAAAGGGTTTTGAATCCATCCCAATGTCTATTGCCACTATGGGGCACAACTACCTCACTTCTGCTGATTGCAAAGAAGTCTGGTCAGACAGGGCCTTGTGTGTTCCCAATAGCCATGGATCCAGACTGTGCACTGCTGCTGCTTCTCCCAGCCCCCTACACCCTGGCTGTGGCATAGGCACAGCTTTCAGCCAGCAGGGAGCTGTGCCAGGACCAGATATTGGCAAACTAGATCCATGCTGCTGTTGATCCATGCTTCTCCCCACGCCCCTTCTCACCACTCTACAGCAGGATGTTGCCTGACCCCAGTGCAGGATGTTGCCTGTACCACAACTGGATGAGCGTGGGAGAAGCAGCGGCAGCACAGATGCAGTTTGCACAACTTCCCACTGGCTGGCAGCTGCACCTGCACTCCAAGCACTCCACCCAGGGAGCTGGAGGGTGGAGGAAGCGGTGGCAATGTATGCAGAGCTCCCAGCTGCCTGGCTTTGATGAGGATGCAAAGAAATCCCGTCACTGATGTGCTGCTGAAACCACCCAGGTTGTGTTGGACTGGAGCTGGGAGAGAGGGATGGGGGTGCAAGGAATAGGGAGAAGCAGCAGAAGCCCTGGCACAGCTTAAAGCTGCTCAGCCCTAGCACTGCTTCTTGCTTCCCAGCCCTGGAGTGGACACGGGCATGGGCACAGGCAAAGGCCTCAAGGTTTGCCATATGTTGCTGACTCCTGCTGGAGGAGAATAGCCCATGGCTGGTCATACACTGTGTTAATTACACTCATGCCATATTCCTACTCACACAAAAGTTTGTTGTTAACTTTTGATTATGGAAATGTGGACAGTCTAGTTCCACACAGGTCTTCTACACTACTTTTGCTCTCTGGTGCAGGAAAAGTGTTGTTCTCCCTGTTTTATAGAAGTAGAATGACAGAATCTCAGACCCACCAGGAAGGCGGCGACAAGAACAGAATGTAGTGCGTTAGCACCCCCCTCCCTGACCCCACGCCATCACAAATGGGGCGTCTGTGAACTGATAAACAGTAAAATAATGCCCTGGTGGGAGCATCTGGAAAACATCCTTTTTGTAATTCTTTGATGACTTCATACTGCTCCTTTAGACTGGCTAACCTTCAGGCCTAGAATGTAGTTTTGTGCTTTACAGACTGGCTGCCCTGGACTGATTTTCAGACTCAGAAGTTCAAGGATCTCAATGCAAACCTGGAAAGCCCAGATTCAAAACAACTAACAAAGTGGCTCAACCTTTTGAGAACACAGTGGTTCTCAACCACCACATGTGTATTCAGTGCCCCATGCTTCAAAATGGTGGTAGGGATACTTGAACTAAAGCTTATTCAACTAGATTTAGTTGAAGCACCCCCGCCACCATTTTGAAATGTAGAATGCTAAATAGACATAATGCAGAGGCTGCTGAAGCGTATTAATTAACATGCTCCAGCAGACCCAATTAATCAAATCTGATCTGATGCGTGCTAATCAGCACATGTCGGAGCACATGTCTAGCATGCGTACAGGTGCCCAAAGATCCTAAGGGGAGGAAGGAAGGAGAGCAGCAGCATAGGAATACTGGGCTTCAGAAAAGCAGACTTTTAACAAACTCAGGCAACTGGTGGGCAGGATCCCCTGTGAGGCAAGTCTGAGGGGAAAATGAGTCCAGGATGCACTTTAAGGAGGCCACATTAAGGGCACAGGAGTAAGTCATTCTATTGCAACGGAAGAATGGGAAGTGCAACAAGATTTCTGGCTAGATGACAATCTCTTTGATGAGCTGACATGCAAAAAGGAATCCTACAGAAAGTGAAAACTTGGTCATAGTACTAGGGAAGAGTATAAGAGCATCAAATGGACACACAGGGAGAAAATTAGGAAGGTGAAGGCACAAACTGAGATGCAGCTGGCGAGGGACATACAAGTCAGTAAAAAGGGATTCTATAAATATGTAAAAAATAAGAGGAAGACCAGAGAAACAAAAGGTCTCTTGTGGAATACAGAAGGCAATCCAGCTATGGATGATGCAGAGAAGGCTGAAGAATTTAATGTCTTTTTTACTTCAGTCTTCACAAATAGGGGCAGCTACCAGACAATGAGCACAGTTGGCAGCAAAGACAGGGAAGCAGACAAACAGCCTAGAATAAGGCAGAACAGGTTAGGGATTACTTAGAGAAGCTAGATGGTTTCAAGTTAGCAGGACTGGATGGGTTACACCCTAAGGTAGTGAAGGAACTAGATGAGGAACTAGCCAAGATCCACCGGCTATCCTTTCTGAGAACTCATGGAGGTTGGATGAGATACCAAATGACTGGAAAAAGGCAAATATAGTGTCCATCTTTATGAAAAGGAAGAAGGAGGGTCTGAAGAACTAGAGACTAGTCAGCCTGACCTCAATACCTTAGAAAGATCATGGCTGAAGGTCCTCAAGGAATCCACTGTGAAGCACTCAAGGGAGAACAAGGTGATCAGCCAGCATGGATTTCCCAAGAGCAAGTCATGCCTGACCAACCCAATTTCCTTCTATGATAAAGTAACAGTATCTGTAGATGGCGGAGAGCAGTGGACGTGATATACCTTCACATTAATAAGGCTTTTGACACCGTCTCTCACAACATTCTCATTAACAAGCTAAGGAAATACTGACTAGACAAAAGTACTGTAAGGTGGATACATAATTGGTGGTTCATTGTACTCAGCGGCTCAGTGTCTGCCGTACTCTAGGCTGTTTGTCTGCTTCCCTGTCTTTGCTGCCAACTGTGCTCATTGTCTGGTAGCTGCCCCTATTTGTTGCCAATTGCTCAGTGTCTATTTGGGAGAATGCATCAAATGGGGTTTCCCAGGGGTCTGTCCTGGATCTGGTATTAACATCTTCATTAATAACTTGGATGATGTGATTAAGTGCGTACTCAGCAAATCTGTGGACACCAAGTTGAGTGGATTTGCAGATACTCTAGAAAGTAGGGCTAGAATCCAGAATGACCTGGGTAGACTGGGAAAATGGTCTGCTATTAACCAGATAAGATTCAGCAAGGACAAATGCAATATCCTGTACTTGGGACAGAAAAATTGCATGCTTAAATACAGACTGGGGAATGACCGGCTAGGCTGCAGTACTGCAGAGAAGGATCTGGGGACCATAAGGTAAATATGAGCCAACAGTGTGCTCTTGTTGCAAAAAAAGCTAACAGCAAACTTGGTTGTATTAACAGGAATGTCACTTGCTAATCAAAGGAAGTGATTCTTCCACTCTATTCAGCACTGGTGAAGACTCACTTGGAGTTCTTTCGGGCCCCACACTTCAAGAAGAATATGGACATTTTGGAAAAAGTCCAAAGCAGAGCAACAAAAATTATTAGGGGATTGCAAGGCAAGTCTTATGAGGAAAGGTTGAAAGAAGCAGAGTTATTTAGTCTGGAGAAGAGAAGAATGGAGGGGGAACTGATTACAGTTTTCAAACACTTGAAGGGTAGAAAGGATAGAGATGGGCATTGCAGATGGCTTGATGAAGAGTCCTTGGGCCTTGTCACAAAAGGAAGGCAGGTGACCAGAAAGGATGGACCCAAAAGGCTATATAAGCCTGGCTTCTAGGATGGAGAGTTATTATGGCCTAGAGACAGAGGAGAAAGGAGTTATCAAGAGGCAAATGTGAAGACTGCTGAACAGAAACCACTAGCTGCAGGCTATAAGACAGGGGTGGGCTGCTTATTGGGTTTTGGCAAGCCATTGAGGGCTGCATGAGAGGCAGCCAGGGGCAGATAAATATTAAGTTTCTAAATTTTTAGGGTCCCCACGGGCCTGATAGACTGGCCTGGCGGGCCGTATGTAGCCCGCATTTTGCCCACCCCTGTTGTAAGACAATCCTGAGCAGCTGGCAAGGACGAGAGCCACCTTGTAGTGGAGGGATTTTATTTGCCTGTTACACTACCTTCAGATGAGTTAGTTACTGTGTTAATGATGCTGTTTGTGTTTAGCTGCAAGGCATGGGAGTGGCTGATGGTGAGCACAAAGACCACTGTGGGAGCCTGGGGAAGGCACTGCAAGTTTGTTTAGTCAACTTAGGGCAGGAGACTTTAGGCCCATGAGTGAGGGGCCTGAATGCAAGGGTGGTAACTAAGAGCCTGGAACAAGAACTGTTAGTTGGGGACCAAAGAGAGAGTGCTCTGACAGAGGACAATTGGTGTGCGACACCTCTACTTAAAGACTGGTCCAGACCAAGGTGGTATGATGATAAGCAGGGCACAGTGAGGCAACTAAAGGCTCACTTTGGTTATCTGAGGTCTGTCTCCCAAATTTATATTATCTACCATCTCGGCATGGCAGGCAAGTATAGGGCAGTATTCTTTTGAGACCGAGTGAGAAATGGGCTTAGAGTGGCCACCAGTGTGCCACAGCTACCTTAGAGGCAGATCCAATTACAGGACAAAGTCCTGCACCATTCAGTGGGATTCTGAGTCTTACCTCATACATTTCAGTACGCTGTTAGCTTTATTTGCAACAATATTACCTTGTTGAGTCCTATTCATCTTATGATCCACTATAACTTCTATGTCCTTTCCTGCAGTATCACAGTTTAATCAATTATCCCCCATTTCATATCTGTGTATTTGATTTTTTCCCATCCTAAGTGCAGTACTTTAAACTTACCCTTATTGAATTTCATGATTTGGCATGCCATTTTTTCCAGTTTATTAAGGTAACTTTGAATCCAAATCCTGTCCTCCAAACTGTTTTAGGTTTGTGCTACCTGCAAACTTACTGAGGCTGCACCCAGGCCAGGTACCTGCCCAAGAGGAACAGAATCACTAAGCTCCAAATAAGTCCTGACTCTTTAGTCACAACTAGTAAGCATTAGATGGAGGAGGACAGCTCTCCCACCCTTTCATTCAAGATGCAGTGGTTAGGGTAGCTGCACAAGGAGCAAGAGACCCAGTTTCTAGGTTCCCCTCATCCAGAGTAGGTTTGAACTACATCTCTGCTTCCTAGCAAAGTGCTCCAGCCACAAGACCATAGGCTATGCACTGCTCAGTTCTTATACCTTGAAACAAGTCTGCGGGCTTCTTCTAATCAATTGATAAACATCATAGGGAAAGTTTTTGTCCCACTGGGCTCAGGGCCCCCTCCCTTCCAAGCTAGCGTTCCTTTATTGAACCACATACCTTTCAGCTCATTTACTTCTTCCTGGCCTCCCTGCTTGGCTGCCCAGTGGGCCAAGTTTAAGAGGAGGGCTGGAGAGTACCCTGGGCAATACCTAGCCTGTTGGGGGTAGGCACTTTGCTGAAAAGCAAGAAATGCAGATTCAAACCACTCTGTGTGAAGGGTGTCCAGAACCTGTGTCTCCTGCTCCCTGCACAGGCACTGTAAACACGAGGCTATTGGGCAAAGAGCTGGGAAGCCTCTCCTCCTCCATTTTAATTCTGGCAGGTATGCAGGCACAGGGACAGGGGTTCTGTCATAGATGGAAACAGAATCCCAAACCAAGCATAATCACCAAAAGCTGCTATGTAATTACCACTTGTGTAAAAGATAAATAGGATCTGGTCCACTTCCATCCTCCGAGTCATTAATGAAAATACTGAACAATACTGAACTCAGAACAATTTCTGTGTGCACCAGGGATGAGTCTCCAACTGCAGATTCACTTGCTTGAAAGTTCCTGAGTGTGCAAACCTGGTATTGAATTTGTATCTCCCATTCCCATTGTGTAGGTGCTGTCGTGATGCCCGTGTGATTTCCCCGGCCACAGTGGACAGAAGCAGGCTTTGCTGTGCTATACCAGCAGTGAGTTAGGAAAATTCACTTTGGAATACTATTAAAATGCAAGGGCAAAATGGCAGCCTGTGTAAGAATGAGGTAGATTTCTAACACTCAAAATCAGGTGGCTTAAACAGACTTCTGCCAATAGACAAAGGTCCTGGCCCTGACTGGTAAAATACATTGCTTTCCATGCAGGGCTAACTCTTCCTTGACCACATGGAATGCTAGCACCTTTCAACTTTGAATTTAAGAAACATGATGGAAATTACAGTCCAAAGGATGCTTAATTCACAAAAAAAACACACATCTGAAAACAGACATTTGTGATAAAAGTGTCTTGCGTCCACAAAGCTGGCATTGCAATCATGACCCTATTAATATGTTGAGCATCCTCTACTCCTTGTGAAATACCCAGTAAAACAATTTTACAATCCACTTCTCCATTCCCTAGAAATATGTGATTCCTCTCCTAGATATACTACTGCTAAAATTATATTAAAATGAATTTAAAAGAATGATAGTCCATTTCCAAGTTTTACAGACTGTTGAACTAGTTATCATGAAAAACAGTTGTTATGTAGGCAGTTTTTTTTGTCCATCTATGATGTAGCATTTTTAATCAACTCAGGCTGCCAAAGATTTCTTAATGATTTCTCAGAACTACCCAGTGAATTCTCACAAACCATGTTCAGCTGAAGAGCTATTAGCAAAGTATTTGCTTCAGCTACTTCCTCTGCATTAGTCAAGGGGTGTGACCAGTGATCTCAAGCATATGGAAGAATTTCAACTTTTAAAACTAGAGAATAACGAATAGTTAATAACATGCTTTCTGGTTCAAATTACTGGATGAAACTCAGTCCTACTAAACAGGAAACATGGGGCATTTCTGACCACTTTCATAAATTTAAACTCAACACTCACCCATGTATATGATATATATGACCCCACAAATGACAGCAGCATAAACTCAGCACTTTTACACATAAATAGATTAGCAAATCAGTATTTTGTTACTGCTTAGCTAACTTTAGTTATTTTCCCGAAGCAGATCTGTCATCTAAAGAGGACATTCAAAGGGAAATAAGGAGGGCATGCTCTTTAGGGCTTTCTCAGGCAGGCCCATGTACATTTTCTGAATCAATGTAATTATACCAGTTTGGAAATCAAGGTTGTTAAATCCATGCAATCACTAGTGTAAATGCAGTCATTGAACTAAGAAGAACTTTATGCTGGTATTGCTTGTTTCTACATACAGAAAACAGTGAAATATTTGCTATGAGAACAGATGCTGCTGCTGCTATAAATACCAGGATAAATGGCACCCTTTAGGGCTGTAGGGAAGGATTCAGCACCCTGTTCCTTTAATTAAGGTTTGAGGTCTTAGCCCATACCCATCTGTAGTGAGGGGTGCCCAGTTGACATCCTGTTCCTCCCACTCTACACTTTCCAGCCAGTTGGGAGAAGAGGATTTTTGTACCAAAAATCTAAATTAAAGCCAACCTAAACAAATGCTTCTCCTGTCATTGTCAATGTCACATTTTCCTATGCTTCCTTTCCTGTGCACCTTATCCTCCTCTATCTTGTGCCACACTGCTTTGGTCAGAGCTCTAAAAAACAGAGCAGTCTTTCTCTCTCAATTTCTGTGCAGCACCTGGCACACTGGGAGCCAGATCTCAGCTGTGGCCTGTAGGAACTGTGTAATACATCAATCAGAATCAGCATACATATTTGGAACCCTCCAAAAAAACATCAAGCAGACCTGGGGAGAGGCAGCCTTGGCATTTCTGAGGTAGAAAGAAGCAGATACAACCCTTTATTACATTAAACAGACCTTCAGGTCCTCTGCTTCCCCTATAAAGAAACAAAACAAAGGGATGCGAGTCTAAGATAACAGACATATTTCACAGGTTACTTTTAACCAGAATATATGCAACATTGAATGACAAAGCGCAGGAAGGAAGTATTATTCATCAGAACTTGCAATATCTGGGTGGTCAGCTGACCTGCTTGTGGCAAAAGAACCAGCTTCCTGACTCAGGTTAACAAATACACAGGGCAGAACAACTGGGTGTCATATAGAACTCGCACTTCTGTTGCTTTCCCCCATTTGAAATCTTCCACTGGGAGTTAAAGTACCTTGGGTGTTCCACAGTCACACTGCTCCCCTCGCTCTATGAACTGGTTCCCGCAGACAGGCCCGCCATACAACTCATCAGCCTTGGGGACATTCAGCAAGCAGCTAGTTCTGGGGTCACTGAGAAATGTCTGCAGGTCACTTGTGCTACAGCTGCTGAAGTACTTTGGGTAAATTATGCTGAAGAGAAAGAAAAATAGACACTATTGTGAGCAGCACTTTCCAAGTAAAAGCTCCAAAACCTTCACATTCACCAACCCAACCTGACCTTTGCCCACTCCACCTCAAAAAGCAAAAAACTCACTGTTAGAGCAGTAAATAACCACGAGGAGTTGATCTGTTCTCACTTAGGTCAACAATTTCAGTGGGAGCAACCTCCTAATCTACGGTGACATTGGCCTATTGGGTTCAATCGCTGCATGATGAGGCCCCTAGCAATTCTCTTCTGCTTACCCAACACTTGCTGCCATAACACATCCTCCATCAGTTTTGGGGGCCATGCACCTGCAGCCATCAATGTCTTCATCATGAGACATTCCTAGATTGTGTCCCATCTCATGAGCCATGGTTGATGCAGCCCCAATAGGATTCATGCTATGGTCCTATGCAATAATAAGAAGGATGAAAGTCAGATGACACTAAAATGCTTCCATGTTATTTTTTCCCAACTTTAAACTCTGTGTGCAATTCATGCGTTGAAGCTAACATACAGGGCTAAACAAAGGTTAAAGCTTTACAGGTACAGTCCTACAACCTCTGTATGTGTGTGTGAAGTTCCACTGACTTCAGGGTCTTAAGGGTCTTAAACAAAATGGTTATAGTTAGGGGCACACTGATACAGATTTTAGGGCCAATACCGATGGCCGTTTATTATTGCGCCACATCTGATTGCCTATATGCAGCCCAGCAGCTTAGAAAGCAGCATTCAGCTGGTAAGTCTTTTGGGGGGAAGGGACGAAGGGGAGGGAAAAGGTGTGGGGGGGAAGATCAAGGCCCCCATGGTGAGGAAGGGTGTGGGGCTGGGCTGGGACTGGGGCAGGCGCTGCCCAGCCAGGGCTGGTTGTGGGACAGAGCCACAAGCGTATTGTCCAGGGTGCAGGAGGGAGGGTGGCTGCCACCACTGCACACACCCCCGGGAGAGGCACAGGGGGCATATGCCCCACAGATCTGTGCATAGGGCGAGTGGGCTGCCACTGTGGGCTAGAGTTGGGTTTTTCCCACAGGCCGGAACTATACTTGGGGCGGGCAGTGGCAGCACTGGGGGGGGGAGGGGGATCAGAGGGTACTATGGCTCTAGCCCCCCCGTAGCCCCGCCTTCCAGAGCCACCGCCTGCCCTGAGAGTGGCCCTGGCCCAGCCCTGGAAGTGCCTGGTGCTGGCCCTGGCCCCAGCCAGCAGCAGCAGCCCACCTTCACCCCGTGCACAGATGGGGGGCACATGCCCCCCCATGCCTCCCCTGGGGGTTTGCACAGTGGCAGGAGCCACCCCCCACCCCCTTGATAAGCCACTTGCGCCTGTGCCACACCCCCCACCTCGCCCCGAGCTGGGCAGTGCCTACCCAGCTCCAGCCCCACTCCCTCTCTCACCGTAGGGGCTTTGATCTGCCCCCCCACCCCACACATGCCTTCCCTCCTCCATGCCCCTTCACCCTAACAGATTTACCAGCTGGATGCTGCTCTTCATGCTGCCAAGCTGGTCGCATGCATGCTGCAGCTGCACACATGCACACAGCATTTATCAGCAACGTTATCGGTCACAACAGTCAAAAAAAGCCGATTGCTGATAATGTCAATTTTCCTCTTATCAGTGCTGATACAATATGGAATGATGTGTTGGTGCACCTCTAGTTACAGCGATTCTTTTGAAAGCAGGCTACACAGGTGCACTGGGTGACCCCAAATTCAGGAGTCAGCTACTTCCAGGAAACATGGAATAACATTGTTCTTCCACAACAATTTCAGCTATCAAGAGCTCACTTCCTAGGGACTGGGGGAATAGAGCAGACATGGTGAAGGAGCTGAGGAGAACATTCAAAGAGAGTGACTAACCATGGGAACCCACCCTCACCTACCATGTAACTCATTCCTATCAGGACATCAATGGTGAGGAAACAAAGTGCCACCAGGGCCAATTTTGGCCAAAGCCAAGAGAAGCAGCTCATAGGCATCTGAGTACAGACATAAGCCATAAGAGTTTAGGTCAGGCATCTTGCTGGATTATGTCATCTGGGCAGGATTTGGCCTTCCTAATTCCCCTGATCTTGCAAAAAGAGGCCTATGGATAGAGAAGGATGGAGGCAGACTCTCCATGACTATGTGAACATATGCCACTTACTCTCAAGAAGGCAAAATGCAGACAGTCTTCCTTTTGATTGGAAAACATTAGGTTCCATATTCTATCCTAACAATTAGGTACATGAGTACACTTAGGTACCTAAATGTGATCCTATTTCAACTTGCTAAAGTCCATGAAAAACTGTTAATACCAAAAGTGGGTGATCCTCCTTCTCTTCACTGCTTTTTTGAGACTCAGTCTTAAGGCTCAGATGATGGTATGCTTTGCAGATGATTTTCAGGGACTTGTGCAGGGTAGAATAGAATGGCACTTAGGTGCCTAAGGTACCATTCAGACACCCAGTAAGTGAAACAGGAACTGGCTTAAGAGTAGTAGGGATCCAAGTTTAGGATGGGAATAATCAGACAAAAGCAGAGGGCAGGGTGTTTGCCAGCAAAGGCTGTCTGATATATACCTCAGCTCTGTGAATTACTACTGTGCCTCCCGTCTTGTTTAGAAAGAAAGCTGTTAGCAAGACACACCTGATTCACTCCTCCTGAGTTCCTGGTGCACATGGCAAACTTCTTAGCAAGCCCTACAGTGGTTCCCTGGAAGTCTATCCCTCTGTAAAAAAGAACAGTTCTCGTAAAATGATGATCAGCATCCAAGACCAGTCCGGGGATTTTGTATGGTGAGGCCACATATATTCCCAGTAGCACAGCACAGGATATGCTGTTCCACATGCTTGGGATCAAGGAAGTGACTGCAAAACACAGAAAGTTTCAAGCTTTGATACAGAACCTAATGTAAACCCAGAACCTACCCTGCTCTTGGTAACACAGTTCACAAGAATACACAAAGTATTGGCTATGGCAAAGCACACCAAGGTCCATGGAGCCAGTGTGCAGGGAGAGAACAAATCCTGTCCTCTCTCCTTCTCTTTGCTGACATGTGACCTTCACAGTCACTCCTGGCTATGCTTGAGAGAAGAAACAGAATGGTGATGGTGTGGTACTGTGTCCTTCAAACACATCCTATCATCTACAATCCTATCTATGCCACATTCACAGTTCTCTCAACATCATTAGCTCATCCAGTAAAACAAATCTACCATAGCACCCTCCAGCTGCCCATAGTCTATCCTAGCTGTTCCTGGTACCATCAAATATGCCAGCAACCCCCTGCAAGCCCAGAACCTCTAAATCAGGGGCGGGCAATTATTTTGGGTGGAGGGCTGCTTACTGAGTTTTGGCAAGCCATTGAGGACCACATGACAGGCAGCCAGGGGCAGATAACTATTGATTTTCTAAATATTTTAGGGGCCCCGCGGGCCAGATAGAATGGTCTGGCGGGCCGCATCTGGCCCACGGGCTGCATTTTGCCCACCCCTGCCCTAAATTCTCCCCAATGCTATTCCCACAATTTGAGAGATCTGCTATAAGGCAGAAGCCAAGCCCATGTTAACAGAGGTATAGAGAACACTTCTTCCCCCAAAAGCAAGTTTCCCCAAGTAACCCTTTGAAGTTACTCTTAGGTCTTCTTTTGAAGTAGCTGGTACCAGCTCATGCTAGACACCGGATACTGGGCTGGAAGGGCCCTGCACGGACACATGATACTTTTACAGTTCCTTAAAGTCAGAGAGCTCAGGCTTACAGCATATGTAGAAATTCTTGCCCATGAGTGTTCCTGTTACTTTAAAGGGACATGTCACATTCTTGGAAGGCTGCATGTGCTGGCAAGCTGTGTGAAGTCAGGGCTGAGGGCATTCACAGCATGCCTGCACTGATATGTCTTGGTGTTTGTACAGCATCAGATTCTGTAATATGTGAATGCACAGTGCTCAGCCATGCCCATGCAGCCAGTGAATTATTCATGTGGGCAGTATAAGAGCAGCACTTACGTTATCAGCTGTGCATTGTCATGCTTCTTCCTCTTTATCAGGTGAGTATCTCGCCAGAGAAGGAAATTTTCCAGCGTGGTGTCTGGGTTGGGACTCACAGTGATCCTGTCTCTGTCATTCCAGACTTCCAGGCCTATTAAGGCCACACGGAGATTGAGAGGCTGATAAAGCTGCAGTAAGAGAAAGCATCAGAGAGAGCATCTGCACTGGACATAGCCTGCAAAAAATTATCAATCCACACCAGGATGAAACCTGGCACCTGGATGGTGGTATTACTTCCTGAGCCTCATGCCCTGTTGAGTGGGGAAGAACTCATTTTTACATAAGATATAACTTTTTTTCTTTCAGTCACCACTGCTGCTCCCCATTCCAGGCCATACTCTGCCCGAATAAGGTAGTGTCTAGGACATATTCAAGGATGGAATTTGATATCCACTCACTCTGTCCCCTTCACCTTTGGCATGACATTCCAAGCCATATTCTCCTTCTAGCCATGGGTTACAGTTCTACCAAAGGCAATGGGAGTGACATTCAAGCAGCTAACAGGAGAACAAGCCCTTCCTCACTGGTTAGGGGTAGAAGCTTGTACCTGTGTAGAAGCCCTGAGGAGCCATACCAAGGTAGGGGCAGTTCTAGACCTGAGCTTCAAGGCAGCCCTTGTGACACCAGTGGGACTACTCATATGGTTAGAGTGAACTGCATGCTTGAATGCTATGTTGGGTGAGTGTCTGAGTACTC
>NW_005842594.1:352843-382256 GCF_000455745.1 Alligator sinensis | reverse complement strand
GCTGAACTAAAGCCTGAGACAATAAGGACCAGATCCTATTCTGCCTATCAGGAATCTAAGTGGACTAAGGGGTCAAAGTGCAATTCTGTTCCACCCTGCTTGAGTGCTGAAAATCCATTAATTTATCTACTTTTGTAACACACCCTTAAAGTAGGTGTGACCCTTAAAAGTGAGTCACAAAAAGCAGCAAAGAGAAGGCGCATCCACCAGTCTTCTGTATTAGCAGCCTTCTGGGACTCATGCAGGGTGAAGTTAAATTAGTTAGACCAGTGCTTCCCAAACTTTTCCTCAGCATGACCCCATTTATGGCCCCCTTTTCTCAGCATGGCCCCATTTCCTCAGTATGGCCCCTCACTCCCAACCCACAGCCCCCCACACTTGCTACCCATCCGCTGATGTTGTGACCCCATTTGGGGTCGCCACCCACAGTTTGGGAACTGCTGTGTTAGACACTTGCATCTATTTACATGCATAATAGCTGCAACAGAATCTAGCCCTAACTGTCTTCTCTTCTATTCTCCATGACAACTAGAACATTACTTACGTACAAGCCATCTTATCTCTAAAAATGCCCCCCAAAGTAAACACTTCAGTCAGGGAAGTTGTACAAAGGCATCTCAGGGGCTCAGTGACATCATCAGTACGCAGCACCATAGCACCCAGGGTATGATACCAGAGGTGTACAATGGGCCCTTCTGGTGTCACATTTGCTCTGCAGTAAGCTTTCACTGGGTCCTTCCTCACCTACATCTGGGTTCCTACTGTGTCTATCTAATTATGTGACATTCGTCTTTGCTTATATTTATAAATTGACTACTACTGGTTTGTCACCAAACACGGTGAAATGGCCATCATACATTGTATTGAGACATTTTCCAATCAAGCCTGTTCTCTATTATTATTTGAGGCTGAAGCAACTATCTTCTGTCTCCTGACTGCGTGCATTGATTAGAGTGTTCGACGTAGTTATCACTGCAAGCAACAATCAGCCCAGTCCCCCAAGCCCTACTTTAGGGAGTGGAAATTATGCTGATGCTACTGGGAGTTTTGCACAAGGAATGAGAACAAGATGGGCCCAGCAGCCTCACCACAGCATGTGGTACCTTGTCAACGTGATTCACAATTTCCTTCATGCGATTCTGGACTGTCCGCAAGTCTCTGTATTTCTTATACTAAGGAAAGAAACAAATTTCCAGTGAAGTTGCTACAGTTTCTTTATAGCACTAGAGAATTAAACGGTCTCAGCCCATTCATTCCCTTTACCTCCTCATTGTCCACTACCAAAACCAGCTCCACATACCAGGGCCCTTTCTGTAATGGATCAGATTTCTGAAAGACAAAAGTAAATGCCATATGGAACTTGAACTCCATCTCTGCTAGCTCTAAACAGAGGCTGCATGACAGAAGCCTTCCTGCAGGGTTCCTAAGCATGAACGCTCACTGCTTACAACCTGTTATATTCTAGAACAGAGTCTAGTTTTTTCTGCATTAGTTATTCTAACTGCTGGGCTTGCTGCTGCTGGTTTGCTGAGCCTTCTTTGCAGCTTTTCCCTCCCCAATCATCCGTGATCAACTCTGTCCAGATAGGGGGCTCTGGTCCCCATTGCCACAATATCTAAACACTGCATACTGCTGAACATGTTTCTCCTCAGAGGGTGCATCTACATGTGCATTAATGCACTTTAGTTAATGTGCATTAAATCTAGTACCTCCGGGCATTTATACACACACCTTTTTGTCCCACAATGCACCGGAGATCCACTGCTTCAGAGTAGACTTGATTAATCGAGTCTGCTCTACATGCAAGCTGACGCGAACTGCATTGCACACAGTTGTATAAGCGGCGAAATGTGTGTCAGAGTTCAGAAAAAGGTGGTGGTGCACTTTTGAACTAAAACACCTTTTATTTGTTTTAGTTCAAAAGTGTGCCACCACCATTTTCTCAGTGCTGATGCACATTTCACTGCTTATACAACTGCAGACATGAGCTTGTCTTAATGAGTATTAACTAAAGAGTATGGGGCGCTTATACACAAGCAGTGAGGCTGCTCCGACGTGCTGGAATTCCAGCATGTTACAGCAGATTCAATAAATTGAGTCTGCTGGAGTGGGACAATTGCACAATTGCTCCAGCTTTCCCCTGTGTCTCATGTATCAGTGTCCCTGCACTTAAAAATGGCAACAGCGGCACTAGAACTAAAGCTCATTCAGGCAACCCCGACACCATTTTTAAGCACCGGGACGCTGATATAGGAAACACAGTGGCACTTTAATTAGCTCTGAGTGGCTTTCAGAGCTACTCTAATTAAATCTCCACTCCCCCCTGCACTCCCACCCCTGGAGCACATGTAAAAGTGCCCGCAGTTTTTAAGTAGCTTATTTTAATGTACATTATCTAAACAGCACAGGGAGCCAACTCCAATGAGCTGCAAATCCAGAGCATTGGAGCAGACTTGATTAATCAATTAATTGAGTCTGCTGGAGCGCGGAAATTAATGCACTCCAGCAGACGTTAGCATCATGTGTATCAGAGTCCCCATGCTGAAAAATGGCGGTGGGGTGCTTTGAACTGAAGCTCATTCAATAAGCTTTAGTTCAAAGCACCCCACCACCATTTTTCAGCATGTGGGACACTGATACTTGTGATGCTTGGGCGCTTTTAATTAGCATTTCATTTTAATTAGAGCACCGCCCCCCCACACCTCCTAAAGCATGTGTAAAAATGCCCAGTTTTTTTAGTGACACTTTAATGTGCATGAAAATAGACTAATGCACATTACAGCACATGTGTAGATGTGCCCAGAGTTGCCTGCTAAGTAGAGAAAGGCAATTATTCTCATTATATAGAAGGGAGACACAGACAGACCTAGTGATTTGCCCAAGATCAAACAAGGAGTCTGCAGTGGAGCAGGGAATCAATGCCAGGTCTTCCAAAATCTGGGTTGCTGCCCTAACACTGTAGTGATAGCTACAGCAATGGGTTACAGTCAGCAGCAGTACAATTTGACAAGCAGTGAGATATGTAAAGCATGGGAGGTACTTTTGCTTTTTTGCAAACTACTCACTCTGTCTCTTCATACCCTTCCTCTCAATGCCCCCTCCAAACAAACAGTATGATCCAGAGCCTATAGAGGTCAACAAACAGACTGCCATTGTCTTTAGTAGGCACTGGGTCAGGCTCTGTGTTTTACCAATTCAACCCCAACACAGTGGGATACGCTGGCTTCCTACCCAATGATGGAGTTTCATGGGTGCGGCAATTTTTGGCTCATGATCATATTCCAAAGTGATATTGGAGTCTCCACAGGTTGCACGCTTCATTCTCAGGTGTTTTGCCTTGTACACAGCATGCTCCATCTTCTCATTCTCTCCCAGTGGCTCAATTAAATAGATGGCTTGATTAGTCCCAAAAAATCCACTGCAAAGAGATGTAGGGGTATATGACTTGGTGTCAGGGGGCACATCTACACGTTTATTAATGTGCAGTACCTACTGTGCATTAAATATAGTACTTGTACTATATAAAGTACTAAAGTACTAAATAAATGTGCAGTAGGCTGCCATACTGCGCATTAGTGCAATCATACACCTTTTGTGTGATACTTAATACGCAGTAGACTAATACAACCACACATTAACATATTAGCAGAGTTTTTGTTGTGCGCATTAATATGCAGTAGAGTTAGTCTACTGCACATTAAGCATCTTGTGTAGACACGCCCAGGGACATGTAGTTCAATGAAAGGTTTGACAATCATCTAAACCAGGGGTGGGCAAAATATGACCCATGGGCTGGATCTGGCCTGCTAGACCAGGGCCCCAACAAAAAACAATTACCAGCCTGTGGCTGCCCCTCTGAAAGCTGCCAAGAGGCTTTCAGGGGTCATGCACTATTGGACTGAGCGGGCTCTGTGCCTCCACCTCTATGGAGCTCCAGGCACTCCATCTGGGAGCCTCATGTGGAGGCAATGAGTACAATGGCTTGCAACTGAACACCTTGCAAGTAGAGAGGGGAGCTCCTGCCTGCAGGAAGGGGGGAGGGGTTGTGAGTGGTGTTGGGGGTGGGCCCGCCCACCACAGCGCACAGCCCCTGCTGCTGGTGGCAGCAGCAGCAACAGGCAGTGGGCCCTCTGGGCGCTCCTGGCACGCTGCAGGCAGAGCCCCCCAGCAGCACACAGCTCCAGCTGACTCCCAGGAGCTGCACGTGGCGGCACGGAACTAGCCTGGCCCACCCCACTGGTGCGTGCCTTTGAGCCAGACTAGGCTGGCTCTGTGCCACCATGTGCAATTCCCAGCTGGTGGGTGTTGTGCACCACTGGGCCAGGCCAGGCCAGTTTCGTGCTTCCACGTGAGGCTTCCAGCCCTCTGGCAGGGATCCGCACATAGAGGCATGGAGCCCGCCTGGCCCAATGGCGTATGACTCCCCACAGCTCCCAGTCCACATGCCACTGGGCCACGCAGGATCCATACCTCCACATAAAACTCCCCACTGGAGTGCTGGAAGCTCCACATGGAGGCACGGAGCTGGCCCAGCCCAATGGTACACAGTTCCCACCTGTAGTGTTGGGAGCCCCACGTGCTGGCACGGAGCCTGATTTGGTTTGAAGGTGTGTGCCAGCAGGCAAGACTGGCTCTGTGCCGCCATGTGAAGCAACACACCCACCCCCACACCCCACACTCATCCACACACACTTCCACACCCATACCCCCCCATCACACACACACACCCCACCCCCACACTCCCCCCACACAATATACAAGAGTAAGACTTTATTTTGAGCTATTATGCAATCACCTCTTTATATATTATGCAACCACAAGTATATCAGGAAAAAAAAAATTAAATAAAATTAAAATATGTTATAGCAGATGCTTGATTTTTAGTATATGATTTGTTTGTTTTGTTCTGGTTCCAAGATGGCAACTTCTGTGGGGGCGGAGTACTTCTGTGGGGGCGGGGTGTGACTTCCAGTGGTAAAGGTCAGGAGTTAGTGGGTGGGACTTCCGGTCTCAAGATGGTGATCGGGGGTAAGGCACCTGTCAAGGGGTGGAGCTACCCTTGTGGCGCTTGACAGCTCACCAAAAATCATTCAGCAGCCCTCCAGCTGAAATAATTGCCCACCCCTGATCTACACAGAGATATTTCATCATCTGCCTCCCCACTTTGAGTGGCATGTTAACACTTCTACAGGAGCTGTATAGCTACAGTATGGCATAGGGATGCTGAACTTTAAGAAGAACAGTGTTATTGTTCACTGGTCCTCTCTTAAGGTGGATACTGACATTATCTTTTCTTGTCTTTGTGCTGCCATAACATTTTTTTTAATGTTATGGCAGCAATAAAAAAACAGCAGCCAGTGGAGTGGGGTTTTTTTTTTCTATTCCTGTGGGTAGGGGAAGGGCACTTTACTATTCAAGCATGACAAAATAGAAATGAATGAAAATTAAATCATCAGTTCCAAGCTACTATGAATGTCGTGGTATAGAAAACTTCAATGTGATGCCTATGGCCCTGACACTAGGAATGATCCCAAACAAGGAGAGGCCTGTTTCTCAGGTACAGTTCTGATGAGATCCGAACACCACTGATCCCAGGGGAGCAGTTGATACTAGAATATTTCCCAGTGGGGGGCAAAGCTTTCACAAGAACAGCTCATTCAAGAGCAGACACATCAAATATGAGTCCAATGCTGGGCCAAGAACTCAATCCTATACCCTAGTCTGACCCTATTCCAGCTCTAGACCCAAAGGTCATTTCCTCAGGCCAAAAGGACCTTCTCTGCCCTATAAGAATGATCTGCAGATGAGCTATGTACTGGTTTGCTCCAGATTCACAAGACTTTTGATCAAAGAACCTGGTCTAATACCATTAACAATAATAATAATTAAATAATTGTGCTAATAGCTAGGAGCCTGAGAAAAGGGTATGCATGGGAATTGGTATTATAATGTCCTTAATGTAAGGGCAATACATAGTTATCTAACTAGCAAAAAAAATTGCACACCAAAAAGTATCCAAGCCCCACGATCTTGGAGGCTGATGCTGCAGTGAATGGAGACTAGAAAGAGTTGGGTAATCCCTTGACCACTAACATGATTTATTCCTAATGATGCTAAAACACTGGTAAAGAGAATAATACCTCAGAGTGTGAGCTAATCTATGCAAAGTTCAGGAAGAGACTGTTCCCAGGCATTGCTCCATGGCCAATGTTGCACAGCTGGAAAGGAGAATTATGGGCCCTTTTTTCACCTTGTTCTGGGCCTCTGAAGAATCAGCAGTGGCCAGAGAGGCCAGAATAAGCTATTAGCATCCAATCAAGTATGGAAGAAAGATGTGATACTAAGTTATATGCAGCATGTGTCCAAGCCAGTGGTGGATATACTATGAAACCAACCATGGGGTGAGATGAGGCCCCCATGACAGGAGGCCCCACTGCTCACACTGCTGTTGCTGCTGGAGAGCCTCCTGCCTTTGGTTTCTGGTCCTCCTTCCCACCCAACGGGTTGTGAGGATCTTCAGCTGTTGGCTGGAAATTCTGGCCACCGCACCTCCCCCATGGCCGGTGTGCCATGCTAATTCCCCCGTGGATGTGCTGTGGCATGGGACGTGGGGTCCCACACCCTGCTTGGATCACAGGGCCCCACTAACTGTAAATCCACCACTGGTCCAAGCTAGGGTAGTGTAGTGCTCTACTTGGCTGTATGCCTAATGGCATCATCTGGTAGAGTGAGTTTTAAATTCCCTAATAACATGAAGCAACACAAACTCTTATCACAATGTATAAGGAGTGAACGAGCAGGGGCAAAAAATAGGGAAGCTAGCAAGCAGTTTGATGGGAACAAGAGGAGGAAGAAGAAGATGATGATCCGGTCACCAGACACCAGATCCAAATGGGGGAGTGCCTAAGATGCGAATCGGGCTTCCTCGTGGTGTCCCTACGGGAGCAGGCAAGATAGCTGCAGGAGGAGGTGACAAGGCTCCAAAGCATCCTCTGCCATGAGGACTTTATCGATTAAATGCTGGAGGAGACCTCAAGGACTGTGGAGGAAGGACTACCAGAGATGGTGCTGGAGAAGGAAGAGGACATGGACTCCCAGGAAGTTGGAAGCCTGTGACCTCTGGCAGCAAGCTGAAGTCTTCATCTCCACCTGGAGTACTTTGCCTGCAAAACAGATAGAAAGACCTAGCAACACAGTAGGAGGAGCACATTCCATTGGTGGAGGAGGCCACACCAGGCAGCCCCAAGGTTGGGAGGTTCAAGACCACTGCCACCAAGAGGAAGCAATGGATGGTGGTAGATGGAGACTCCCTTCTACAGATGATGGAGGTCTGTGGACAATCCATCTGCTGGCCTGACCTGTTGTCTTGGGAGGTCTGCTGGTTGCCCAGAGACCAGATCTGAGATGTCATGGAAGGATTACTGAGACTCATCTGGCCCTCTGACTGCTACCCCATGCTGCTCATCCATGTGGGCACCAATGATACTGTCAGGGATGGCACTGAACAGATCAAAAGTGACTACAGGGCTCTGGATGTAAGGGTGAAGTGGACAGGGTCTCAGGTGGTATTCTCCTCAATCCTTCCAGTCAAAGGGAAGGACCCAGATAGGAGCAGATGCATCCTGCAGATCAATGCTTGGCTATGCAGATGTTGTCACTAGCAGGACTCTGGCTTTTTCAAGCACAGGATGTTTGTTCCATGAAGAAGGATTGCTAGAAAGAAATTGGGATCCACCTGAAAAAGAGAGAGAACAGCATCTTCGCAGACAGGATCACTGTCTGTAAGGAAGGCTTTAAATTAGTTTTGCCAGGGGATGGAGACCAAAACCCTGAGGTAAGTGACCTAGAAGAAGCACATCATAGGCCCTGGTTCTCATGGGGGACTTCAGTCACCCTGACATCTGCTGGGAGGGTAATACAGCAGTACGCAGGCACTCCAGGAAGTTTTTGGAGAGTGTTGAGGATAACTTCCTGGTGCAAGTCTTGGAGAGGCCAACTAGGGGCCATGCTCTTCTTGACCTGCTTCTCACAAACATGGAAAAACTGGTGGAGATGTAGAAGTGATTGAGTTCAGGATCCTGAGGAAAGGAAGGAAGGAGAGCAGCAGAGGAGAACAGTAAGGATCCTGGACTTCAGAAAAGCAGAGTCTGACTCTCTCAGGGAACTGATGGGCAGGATCCCCTGGGACACCAATGTGAAGGTGAAAGGAGTCCAGGAGAGCTGGTTGTATTTTAAATAAACCTTACTGAGGGCGCAGGAATGAACCACCCCAACGCACAGAAAGTCTGCTAAGTGTGGCAGAAGACCAGCTTGGCTTAGCAGGAAACTCTTTGGTGAGCTAAAATGCAAAAAGGAAGATTACAAGAACTGGGAACTTGGACAAACAACTAAGGAGGAACATCAGAGCATTGCTCAGGCATGCAGGGATTGAATCAGGAAAGGCAAAGCATAACTGGAGTTACAGCTAGCAAGGGACATGAAGGATAACAAGAGAAGTGAGGATATCCAAGAGAGGTATGAAGAAGGGTAATGGCGTACTTGGCTGCATTACTAGGAGTGTTGCCAGCAGATTGAGGAAAGTGATTTTTCCCCTGTATTCGGCACTGGTGAGACCACATCTGGAGTATTGTGTCCAGTTTTGAGCCCCCCACTACAGAAAGGATGTGGACAAATTATAAAGAATGCAGCAGAGGGCAACAAAAATGGTAAGGGGGCTGAGGCACACAACTTAATGAGAAGAGGTTGAGGGAACTGGGCTTATTTAGTCTAGAGAAGAGGAGACTGACGGGGGATTTAATAACAGCCTTCCACTACCTGAAGGGTGGTTCCAAAGAAGATGGAGCTAAACTGTTCTCAGTGGTGGCAGATAACAGAACAAGGAACAAGGGTCTCAAGTTGCAGCCAGGGAAGTTTAAGTTAGATATTAGGATGAACTTTCTCATCAGGAGGTTTATAAAACATTGAAATAGGTTGCCCAGACAGGTTGTGGAATCTCCATGCTTGGAGGTTTTTAATACCTGGCCAGACAAAACATTGGCTGGAATTATCTAGTTGGGGATGGTCCTGCATTGAGCGGGGGGTTGGACTAGGAGACCTCTTGAACCAGAAGCCTAATTTTCTATGATTCTATGATTTTAGGATGATAGTATTGATCAAGTATTAAAAGCAGCTAACAGAGACACTGTTCTAAGAAAAAATATACTGCAGCTCTGCTTATTGCAATTATTACTTAATTTCTTGGGTGAGAAAGATCTCCATGGCCTTGTCCTGCTAAAGGGAATGGTGAGTTTGCTGCACCTTAGCGTTATTACCACTTTACCCTGGTCTCCAGAACATTCAGATGCCAGTTGCACAGTCACATGGGAAAGAAACAGCTACCTTCAGTAACAACTCAGCTCCTGTATGACTAATACAATGAGCAATATTCATGCCTCATTTAGTTTATTTGTAATTCCCCCCTAGGAAATATTTACTTTTCCCTACTCTTCCCCTCCTCAGTAATACCCATTCTTTTACTTGCTGTCTCTGAAATGACATTGAAAATATGGCAGGCATGTAAAGCCACTTTACATTTTATATGTATTTGCTCTGAATACCCTTTAGATAATCAGATGCTTTTCTAGCTCTTCAGCCCAGTTATAAACTCCAGGTTCTACTCCTTAATGATAAGGATCTCATTCATTACAATGTATGGAGAAAGGCAGAAAGATTACTGATGCTATTTAACAGGCAGTCAGGCTTCTCACATTAAGACAAAAGCATACAGCAAAAATTACAAAGCAATTTTCACAGATATGAGTTAAAGGGAACTGTCCTTCCCACAGCAGCAGCAAAATAGCTAGGCAGCTCTGCCAGTCAGAGAAGAATCATTAAAGATTCTACACGCAACATGACTGGCTGTGTTCCACTTCTGCAATATTGATATTAGCCATATGGAAAGGAAAATTTTCCTCAGGGCATCCTACTGAAGTCAACAGGTCAAATTTAGAGGCAGCATATGGTATCATGTATGTTAGGCCTGCCTAGACTCAGCTCCTTTAGACTCACTTACCCCAAGCATAGGGAGATAAAATAAGTGTACTTGGCCCACCAAGAAACAGCAGGAGGGTAAAAGATAGTTTACATTTAATAATAGGATGATTCCTCATCTCTTTTTGTTATGTTCTTCTCTTTTGGAAAAGTCACAGTCAAATGACAGCTGATGTGTAAGGAGGCTGGATATGGAAATGAGCTGAAGCTAAAGAGTGACAGACAGGCCTGTCCCTAGGGGGGCAAATTGGGGTGACTGTGCCAGGCCCCACAGAGCCAGGCTGACTTCACATCCAGCTGCTCGCTACACCCCACTTCCCCACCACGTCTGTGCCCCGCACAGGCTGATTTGCCCCAGGCCGCTCACCCTTCTATGGTCATCTCTGGTGGCTGAGAAAGCAAGGGGCTAGAAGAAAGTGTAAATTACATCAGTTTGTGCTCCAGACTTGTTTGCTTCATTCTCTTTTCTTGTATAATCATGGGGGGGGTTTTCCACCATGAGAAAAAAATATAACTCCCAGGAAATGATTGGCAGTGGGAACACTGAGACACGAACCAAAGCAGATTCTCTGTGGGAGCAAACCATCTGGGAAGAGTTTGAATGTCAGCTTTTCTCAGTGAGCCAGAGGGGAGAGAATGTACTGTCTAGGTGTAATCAGGAGCATTCTTCCTTTGAGTTTCCACAAGCGATCCCAGGATTTGCAGGCTTTGCTTGCTGATCAACGCTCCATGCAGGATGCTGTTTTCTAGAAAAACCCAACTTTTCATTTCGCTGTAGGAACCAGGCTATAATCTCTTTACTCATCTGATTACACAAGTAATTCTGTGCACTACTCCTGGGATAAGATACAAGTCAGCATGACGAAACATATTGTAATCTGGTTATGAATGACGCGAGTGCACACCTCAGTTTGGTGCTGGGCTGTTTCTTTTTCAGGTCATCAAGCACCTGCCCCAAAAGCATACCATTTTCACTCCTGTATAAGATTTATTGCCCGATTTATTTCTGAGCTCGGCAGAGTCTTGGGTCCACGCCTGATCCTAGTGAAGCTAGTTTGGAGCTTCCTTCTGATTAAAGGGAAAAAGCACGGCCCACTATGATTTGTCTTTGGAGCTTGGGTGTGTGTCTGGTGACATGAAGCACTAACGCTGGTAAAACTTCCAGTTTTCAGGATATAAAATAAGCACAAAGACGGACCCCAACTGTAGTAGAGGAGAAGATAGGGCCAAAGATGTCCAATCTCTGTGACAGTACTGGCAGACACACGCAGAGGTGAATCCTATTCCTTTGGGGGTACTAGGATGAATGCAGCTGTCATCTTCCTCTGAGCCCTGTGGGCTTGGGAAAGAAAGGAATTCAGAAGGAACTCTTTTTCTCTCTATACTGTAGCTGTACTGGAGGATAGGAGGGCATTGGCACTGTGTCTATATTTTAAAAGAGCTTGTGGGGCAAGCTAAGGAAATACGGGTCAGTAAACCTTACATTTTTTCCTAGCAAAATGGTAGAACCATAATTAATGCCTAATATGAAAATGCCTAAATGATTATGATAAGATTTATTTACCATACTTCCTGCAAGTGAAAATTATATCTTACTAATCTCTTAGAAAGTTGACAATGCATCAGTAAACTTGTGGAAAAAGTGGTTGACATTTGTACTTCCAAAATGATTCTGACAATGTCCATCACAAAAGGCTAATAAAGAAACAAGTCATCATAGGGTGAGGGGCAAACTGGCCACGAAAGAAAAAACAAACAGGAGGACTAAATCAATTGTCCCAAGACTTTATTTTCAGAGAGTTCAAACTTTCCAGAGGTGTCTCATGTCCTTCTAAAACCTCAATTTTAGCTACTCAAGCTTCTGAAAACTAGGAAAAGAGAGGAGATAATGGAAACATAGCTGTGAGAAAACTAGAAAATGCAGAATTACATTATATACCAGCCCCATAATGCAATCTTAATTCTACCTGTCCCAGAGATGACAATAGCTACCAGGAGTGACTCAGTATGGAGGGAGCTGGGCAGAGGATACAACAGAGTGCAGAAGCTGACATGGAGTGTGTAGAATATGCTTTAAGGGACAGACAAAGTGACTTCATGTTAAAAGGGGGCTTGAGCTGCAAAGTTCAGATCTGAAGCCAGATGTCCCCGCACTCATGAATATCCAGAGCTGGGTTTCAGTCCAGACCTATTCTTACACAAACATTTCCAAGTAGCTCATGTTTCCATTAGAAAACAGCAGGTAAAACCAGTGGCTCAGGAATGCAGCCCAAACCCCAGCCAAGGCTGACTGCAAGTACACTTGTGGTTCTGGCAAACATTGCACACAACTAGTCTTAGCCACAACGTCCTAATCTAATTTCATCTTGCCTCTTCCTAGCCTCCCCTCCTGTACAACAAGATGCAAGAGTGCTGTTCCCTTCCTCCTCTGAATTGCTGTGCATTGAAAAATAGCTGCTATGTTTCATTTAAAGGAGACAATATTTCAGTGACTGGGAGAAGTGATACCTGAATACCTGCATATTTCAAAGTACCTTAGAATCCTTATTATAACAGCATGTAAGTGTCCCAGAACTGTCAATCCCAAGTAGTAAAACATTATGAGCAAGACCCCCAAAATCAAATTAACATAAAAACATGGTTCTCCATATTTGCCTTCTGGCTTTTGGTCACATTTGGAACATATTTCAAGCTGTTCTCTACAACCAGGAGGAAACTGATTTTTTTTTTTTTTTTTTTTTTAAAAGGAAAGCTAAGATGCTTCTGTATTCACATGACCCCTATATTCACATGGCCTTATGAAAAAAATGTTAAAAGAGTTGCCACAAAATCATGAGAGATGGCATGCTGGTTTGAAGGCACATCAATATATTACAAAGAGGTGAAACATCAGTATATTCAATATATTGTGACATCATCATATTGTATAATTAACATATATACCCTTTTACCAAAACAGAATCAGATTGATTTTGTCACACTAATTGGCCTGGAATGGGTCTAAAATGTTACCAGATCAGAACAGTAGGATTTTACACCCACCTCTCCCTACTATAAATGACATCCAAATGTGGGATGACAGAATCTGCCCCCCCAGTGTTACTGTAGGCTTTGCCTGTGTGTGTTCTGATGTTCCCTCCTCTCTGTGCATCTTGTGTAAGCGAAAAAATACATACCGTAGTCCTTTGCAGGCACTGATGCTGGCCACTGAGTCACTGTAACCCTGAACATGCCCATGATAAAAGCAGTGATCCTGCACCAGAGGAAACAGAAGTTAAAAGTCAATCTGCAATATACTGGGTACATCTGCACATGCGTATTTACTGCACAGTAACTAAAATTACTGCACAACACGGGCATCCGTCAACATGCACACGCCTGTACTGCACAGTAAATATGGTGACTTACACCGACTTGAGCATAAAGTTGATATCTGCATCATGCAGGTATCAAATGAATGCCCGATTAATTACTGTGCAGTAATGCATATGTAGATGCCTTACTGCACAGCAACACTGTGTGTGTGGACTGACCTGGGACTAAAGTTAGTCCCAAGTCAGTCCACACACAGCGTTAATGCACTTTAACACCTGCATGTGTAGATGCTGGCCTAGTCCCACTTACTGCACAGTAGCTTACTGCACAGTCAATTTAAGCTGACATGAATGCACATTTATACATGCCCACTGTGGATAATTGGGAGGAAAAAATTCACTAAAAGCAAAATTCTGTTTCACCTTATGGAATAGGACTGGCTCAGCTTAAGACAAGCTAAAGCACAGGAGTGATTCTATTGTCCCCTTTGGGTGTGTAAATTCAATCATTATAACTATAGGATTGCCCTCTGGAGACATGCAGATGTCTCCCTATTCTTATAATGAGGGCAAGGGAGAAAGGTAGGGAACAAAAAACATTAATGGATAGCAAACTCCCCCCACAGTGAGCCAGGCTGAGTATAAAAGGCCATCTAGGGGCAGCATGGATAGTGTGCAGAATAAGGAAGGTTGAGGGGGCAGAGCTTGCCTGGAGACAGAAGAGATATTCACCAGAAGAAGCTACCGGACAAGTAAAGGCCATCTGAGAAGAGCAGTGGTAAACCCCCAGAACTGGGTGAGCTGAGGAGGGGAAAGCCATATAGGGGACAGCAGGGCTGACCTCTCACCTGGGATAAAAGAGAAGGCCTATCTGGGGATATGAGGATCCTACAGAAGAGTAGGAATGAGGGTAGAAGGTCAGGCAGGCACAGCAAGGGAGGCTCCAAAAGCAAGCTGGGCTAAAGACCATCCAGGGACACAGCAGCATCCTACAGATATCTTGCAAGGATATCGCTCAGAGCAGAATGGGCAGTTCAGGTGCTCTGAAAAGAAGCTAGGCTCAGATGGCACAGGGTAGGTGAAATCAAGGTTTCTTTCTAACCGTTGCTGCACAGGGAAGTTAGGATCAAGGTTTTGCTGGGAGCTAGATAAGTTTTGTGAGGTGAAATGTTGTAGAGGCAGGAGTCCCTGCTTACAACTCCATGCTGGGCACCTGCAAAGCTGCTGACAGAGAAAAAAGAACTCATTTAACTGTGCTCCCTGTGACCACACTGTGCATCCTGCATAGCTTCCCACAAAGGGAGACAGAATGGCCCAGAATGGAAATCACTGTAGTGCCCTCCCCACAAAACTCAGCTGTCTTTGAGGGGTAGCCTGAGCCTATGCTGGCCTGTCTCCCAATTGGTCACAGGGAACCAATTCACGCTCTGACCATGAAGCAAAACCTACTGCTGAGAAGTCACAGTGGGTGTCAAGAAAGTGGGGACTGTTCCTGGGTCTTACAGTGTGACCATGGGATCTCTGAGCCTCAGTCTCCATAGATGAAAGATGAGATGATAACTAGTCTGGCTTTCCTTCCTGGGATGGTGGAAGGCTTTGTTCTCTGGTGTTTTGTGGTACCCAGAAGGAAGATGCCAGAGAAAGGCAAAGCAGTGCTGTGCCCCAGATCAGCCAGGAGTCAAATGGGTTCAATACAGAAGTTGCTGAGGGAAGTTTTGTTAAGACAGTGCTGTGCAGGAGGTCACGCTGCATCATAAGGGTCCCTTCTGGTCTTATAGTCTATCGCAGGGACTGTCAACCAGGGGTACGTGTACCCCCAGGGGTACTTGGTAAGGCCTTAGGGGGTACACATGGGCAGATGGGGACAGAACACTACCACCCACCACCCCACACTGCCACCACCCAGGAGCAGGGCCGGGGGGGCCAGGGCAGCTGCACCCCTGTGCGGGCCACACAGGCACCGCCTGGCTGACCAGATGCAGGAAGAAACTCATACGTGCCCCCGCTCCACTTTCAGTCATGAGCCCCTCCCACCTGCCTCTGCGTTTGGCAACTGGGGGTACACTTATTTAAAAAGGTTGAAAACCCCTGGTCTGTTGCAAGGCTGCTCAACTTCTTGGCGGCAGGGAGCCATATGGCACCTGGGCAGCAGACTGCCCAGTCACAAGCAGCAAGGCCCACCTTGTGTGCAGTGTGGGCAGCCCATCCCCATGCCTGCCATGTAGGCAGCACAAGCAACCCAGCTCCCACTTACCACATGGACAGCCCAGCCCCTTTCCCAGCTGCACGCAGAGCATGGATAGCTTGGCTCTCCTCCCTTAAGCGTGAGCAACCTGGCTCCTTTCACGGCCACCTACACAATGCAGGCAGCCTAACCCTCTCCCACTGTGCAGGCAGTCTGCACATGGCTGGAGAAAGGATGATGGAGATGAAGGTGAGTGTCTTTTTTCTCAATCATGTCGTGAATAACTCCATTTACTTTGACAGCTGCTCTGTTCACAGATCCCTCACCTGTCTTCCAGAGCTATGGGAAAGGGGACACGGGACACAAGGACATGGATATGGGCATTCTCAGCTCCAGTCCTGACCCACATCTCAGTATCTCAGGCACCAATCATCCTAAAAAAAAGCCTTTTACTTTGCTTGTGGAAAATACTGGAAGACACACTGCAAGCTCTAGAGATCTGGCCTAAGACATCCTCAACTTCAGCATAACCTTCAGCTCTCCCATCATGCACAAGCCACATTGCATCAACTAGCATAGTGCTGGGATCCATACCTGGGTGTCCGGCTTCTCAGTGACTTCTGTACCATTTTCTAAATAATAGGTTTCAGTGTAGTGCTCCCCAAGCAGTCCCCTGTAAAAGAGGAATGGATGTTAGCAATGAAGGCTGACAGTGTAAATCTCTAGCTGAACAGTATACTCCAGAGAGAAAACCAGATGGTATGAGAAGACCCTGCAATCCAGCCAAATCCTGCTAATTTGGGAGCCCTGACACTGAAGCTCATTACACTATTTTTATAAGCAAGTTATCATGATTAGTACCACATCACTGCAGGAACTCCTACTGGAAAATCCCCACACCACAGGTTTGCCATAAGTTGGAATGTGACCTTTTCTTACAAAGAAGAAGCTATTATTGCCACAGAACAGGAACTGCTTTTTATGTTCTGTCTGATAGATAGTTGGTAAGCAAGTAACCTGAGTCAGTGTTTGGAGGGGATTCAGTGTCATACAGTCACCCCCATTTACTGCTAAAGGGGCTACAAGAAGACAAGTTCCCCTAAATGGAGCAGTAGGGAACTCAGCAACAGGTGGGCAGAGCTAACTTCTCCAAACAAAATGCTGGAGGAGAAACAATCAAAAACAGATTCATGAATCACAAATTATTCTTCCCCTGCTATCAGTCTGCAGATTTGTACATGACATGTATTTCCCTGCTTATGAGTTCTCTGCCATAAAGTTACAGTGGGAGGAGACTGAACTTCCCCCTTTCCATCAACAGTGGGAGTGGGCATCAGGATGTGAACAGGGATCAGGGATGAGTAGCTAAGAGCTGAGTTCCAAGAGAAGCAGTAATGCTGCTGTGGAAATGGTAATAAACTCTGAATCGGATATCAGACACTGATAAGCACAAAACACAAATACAGACAGACAAGGGGATTGGGTGTGAGGCTAAATTAGGTTGAGGTCAGGTTTGGGTTCTGAAATTTCATGAGGTATCTCTGAACCAGAATAATCTCCTTTTTGTTTTGGATCTGGACACAAGCCATTAGGAAAGCAGGTTTCAATTCAAGGATCAAAGGGTTCATCTAGAGGTCCAAGATAGTCTACTGTTCTAGCTCCTTAAACTCCGTAAAGTTTCACCTCTGAACTAAACAATGTGGCTTAGAAAAGAAGCCAGACTTAAAACTAGGCTAAAAATGATTTAATTAGGAAACTCTCCAAGCCATACTCACACCACTATACACTTACTTATTCTTTTCCAGATAAAGAACATAATCCTTCCCTTCGGCTCGGATGCCATAGACAATATGGTCAGGATATGTACTCTGCAGGAAGTAAAACAAGACAATCCTGTGATCATTAGACCAATAAAATGTAACATGGATAGGGGCATATTCGATTCCACCTGCTAGGTATCTAAGTGGACTTAAGACACCTAAATGTAATTCTGTTCCACCATGTTCAAGTCCTGAAAATACATTAATGCATTTACTTTTGTAATATGCTTATCATTTTACCATTAAGAGTGAATCACAAAAAGCAGCAAGGAAGAAGAAACACCGTCCATCTTTTGCATGAACTATTTTTCAGGGACTAGAGAAGGGTGGAAAAGAATCACACTTTAGCGCCTCATGCACCTAATAGGTAGACAAGGTTTTCTATCATCCATGAGATGTAAACTTGCCTGAGATGCTCAGGGCATATCCACACCGCAGTCAGAGATGTAGGAACATTGCTTTAATCTAGCAAACCTGAGTAACAATAGTAGTGAAGATGCAATGGCAAGGAATGAAATGTCTGTAAGTACATCTTCACTATTATTAGTAGTTCCAGAAAGATTATTGCAAGCTGGATGCAATATTGACTGTGCTGCAATCACATTCCCTTCAGTAGCATAGGCATATGCTCCATGGCTACCTACAAAATTCACATTTACACTACTCCATTCACTATTCTGCTAGTCACAAGTGGGTCTTGTTGAAATATATTATAGACACACCATACTTCAAAGGTGTTGTGCACTGGCAACTCCTACTGATCTGAAAGGGTGTGTGTGTTCTCAGCACTTCTGGAAGCAGACCATTCATGCTTACTACACAGGTAACTGTCAAAGACAGGTGGAAATCAACAGCCAAGTATACCAGAAAATAAATAAATCTGCTGCTCAATACTGAAAATCTCCAGAACACCTTGAAATAAAGAAAAGGGAGCTGACAATTAAACTGCGGTTCAGTTAAGGCTCAGCTTTCATATTTGGCACAAGGCCAAAGCTGGCATACAAGGAAGCAACTTCTCATTTCTTATCACGGACATAAAAAGCTCCTTTTTTGGCATTTAATTCAAGAGAAACAAAACTGAAAAACCACAGAATTTTCCAGTAGCTTCTTTTAACTGCCTCACTTATGCAGATATGAAGACCTCTTTATCTTTGACTGATCCAATACACAGAATCATCCTTTGAAAATAAAATGTTCTTCTTGTCGGTTACCAAGCCTAGATTGTGCAGGAAGTAATTAATACTGAAGCCATTTGGTCTAAGGAAATAAATTTAGCTTTTAGAGTCATATTGAACCCTACATGCTCCTGTAATCATGAAAATATAAAACCTTTTTATTTAAACAGATTGTCACTTCTATGGAATCTTCCAAAGGCATGTGCATGGATGTCCATGAATAGGTAGTTATGGAGTGTGAGTGCTTGTGCTTGTGCGAGGTCTGTGTGTGTATGTGTAGGAGGTATCTTTCTGTGCCTATGTTGTGCACACATGCTGAGCAAAAAGAGGCAGACAATAGGCAATTTGGCCACGTGAATGAATATTGGGCCGTATGTGCTCCTCACGATGGAAAGACTGGAAAGCAGTACTCTCTAGCCATTTGAGAATGAAAGAAGTACTCTCTGGCCATCTAAGATTGCCCGCTAGCCAGTGCAAGGAGCATGGCAGGGCACTGAATATACTAGAGCTTGACAGGGTAAATAGCCCTCAGTTCGCTGGGGTTTGCTCTCATTGAGGGAAGTTGATCTCTTCAGTTGGAGTGATACTATTAATTACTATATAAAAGTATGAAATCTCACCAAAGAAAACACTGTGGAGCTGAAATTAGACTGCAATTGGAAAGTCTCTCAGGGCATCTATATAGATGCTACAGGGTAGAGGAGGGGGTGGGCATTTTAATTAGAGAGGCTCTGATTGCCACTCTAATTAAAGCTCCCACAGCGTCCCACGCTTCAAATTTGCAGCAGAGACGCTTTAATTAAAGCTGGTTCAATGAGCTTTAAAGTGCCCCTGCTGCCATGTTAAAGAGCAGGAACACTGAATACACGGGATGCAGCAGCTGCTGGTTAGCACGCTCCAGCAGACTCGCAGCAAATCTGGGAGGTCTAGTCAGAGCAGAGGTCTGTCATGTGAATAGGTGCCATTTATGCCACAGAGATCCAACTGGGACAGTGAGAGATTTTCCTTGCAAGTCAACTGTTCTAAATTTCACTGTTTTGTGTTTTTAATTTGAGGTCATTCTGGGAATAAAAAATCCATTTCCAAATAAAAAAACTGCCTCTTTGCCTTCTGAGTCTCCCGGTGGCCACCTGAGTGGCCTCTGACTGCAGCCCTTAGAACTCCAAAGGTCTTCAGAAAGTGTTTCTCTTACATACTGTCACCTGAACAAACACTCTGGCTAAGCAGGAGATGCAAGGTACTGTCTACAGAACTCGATGATGAATTCTGCAGAGATGAACAGCATCCCCATGCAAGATTATGGTCTCTCTTTAGTGTCTGCCCACAAAATGAATCTTTGTTATTGTTGGCAACTTTTCCAAGCCAGTAAACAATCCTTGAGAAATGCAGATCTGCAGAAAAGCCACAGAAGTCACTTGAGGCAGACCAGGGTAGCAAGTCAGACAGAAAAAGAAGAGTAATTGTTTGGTGGAGGAATTGTGAAATATGCAGAGCAGCTGAAAAGACCGGATAAAGCTTCCCTAAGCACCTCTTGGGGTGGGGTGACTCAGTTTGACTCAGTCAAACTCCCACTGACTATGGCAGTGATTAGAGTTGAGACATAATCCCAGGACTTGTCCTGAAGTTAGAAAAAAGAAATTCTGCCCAGAGAGCAAACTGAAAAAGGAGAGGTTCATCTCCCGGGGCTGGAATCTCCTGTTTCCCCTATGCAAATTAGCAGGGACCCTACAGATGACCCCAGAAGTCACTAGTTACCCAACATCAGGGTGAGCACAGGGAAAACCAGACCTAAACAGCTACAAAGAGATTCAAAGATTCGGGGAAGCACGGTGGGCTCCACTCTGCCCTAGTAGGGGTGCATATTGGATGCAGTGACTCATTTCTCTACCTGCTGTGAAAGGGTATGTAGAGCTCCATAGAACACAAGGGCTACTCCGCCTAGAGCCAGTACACCGGGAGCCAAAGTGAGGGAGTTTATGCCAACCAGCTAACTGCTCTTGCTCCTCTACTGACACCCCGTTGTTACTCACTACCATGCCACTGTTTGCTCTAAGGGATTTCTCTGATATTGCTCTACCCTGTACCCTATTCTAAACCTGCTCCTTATAACCAATAAAGTTCTCCTCTGTACCTAGCATGGGAGCCTTATTGCGAGAGGGTATAAATTATGCCTTGGGGTCCCCTTGGTTCAGCTGACTAAGGGAAACCACTATTTGTGCTTCAGACTGAGGGAAGCACCCCAAGTTCTTGCAGTGGGTCAAGTACCCTCAAAGCCGACTAGGCCTGTGTTTCCCAAGGGGTACAGGGCCAGGATCAGTCCAGACCCTGGGTGGTGGCGGCGTTACCCCCAGGCTTGCGGGTGTGCTCCAGGAAGGGGGTCAGCCAGATGTGAGGTCCCCCCGGGAGGCACTTGGAGCCTGGAAGGTGGTCAGGTGCAGTGAGGTGGGTGGCTCAATGCAGGAGCACCCCCTACTGGCCCGCCACACGCTAAACTCATGTATGTAGGCCATACCTATGCCACCCCAATCCATCATCTCTCCTGCTGCATATGCATGTTACATAGATGTAACAAAAGGATGCATTTTTAGATGTGCTCCCTCTTCGTTGGGATGAATATGAAAACAAAGAAGGAAAGAAAGCAAATTGTTCAATACAAATGGCACAGATGGTACCTCTAAATAGCCTTCTGAATGTTTACTTCATGATGAGTTTAGGTTTCTGGAGCAAAGAGAACAGATTCCTTCAGGGAGTATTTTTGAAACTATTTAATCAGAAAGGGTCTGAATCACATATGAACATGTTGTACCAAGAGTTTACTAGGAAATTTAGGTTTAAAAAATTACATGAAATCTAGCCCTTCTTAAGTGTTTTGTGTTTTTAAATGTCTTAAGATATTAAAAATCTTTAAAATTCATTGAAGAGGCTGCCACTAAGATTAACATGACAAATCTAGTATTGATAGTTGCATACATTAAAAAACCATGAGTTAAACCTGCAAAATCATCAGATTGGCTTAAAAATCAAGACACTTTAAAATAGTAGAATGTAGGTTCTTTTCTTTGGGTGCCTTTAGCATTCATGCTTTCCCCTCCAATCACAAGAACTACAAACTGACTTTTCTTAAATGAAAAGTGAAATTCCGACTCATGGATGGCTGATGCCTGGAAGTGTGCATTTAAGGGGGAAAAAACCCACATGTGAGACCTGTGCTAAATCATGAAAGATGGTAACATATTGCTGATCAGTTCTGAAAAAGTATGCAACATCCTCATTACCCCGTAAACAAATTATTCTGACACTGGTAATTATAATCCACTAGCAATTCTAATCTTGTTCCTAAGTATTTCAAGAAAGCTGCTCTGAATTGGTGTTTCAAGAGTTACATCGTTTGTGGTACAGACAATGCAAAAAGTTCACACGAGTTCTTGTGTCAGTCATCTAGCAAAACTCCTGCCATAAAAAGTCTCTGAGCTCAGCTTTGTGCCAACCAGGTTGCCTGCCAGCAGCTACTGAAAGAGAGAGGGCGAGAGAAAGAGATCTCCTCTCCTGAACTGACGTGCCTTCTCTGGGATTTATCTGCTGATTTAAACAGCTTTTGGAGATCTATGTGGAAGAATGGATGTGTCTGAAGTGTAGGAATGGGAGTCAATTGACCTAGTTCCGTTCCTGGTTTTACCACACCCTTCCTGTTGCAAAGTGGAAGTCATAGCACACTACCCTATTTACTCATAGCCTTCAAGCCTAAAAGGAAACACTGCAATTATCTAATAGTGTACAACTCATCTGCCCTGGCAAGCCAGATAAGCTTCACAAAGCTGGTGCACAAGCTGAATCTGGAACACAAAGCTATGTCATCTGGCCTGCAGGGCTGGAATTGGGTAGCAGCAGCAATATCTGGTGCAGCTCCCAAAGCGGCAGAAGCTGTCGCCACTCCACCTATTACCAAATTTCCAGCCCTGAAGGCAGCCCTGCAGGCCAGATGATACAGCTTCTCCAGATCCAGGCTGCTGTGCTCCTAGAATTTTTAGATAAAGTGTAGAACAGAGAGCTGCAATCATTAATGCTATTATATTGTCATGCCACTATATTTCTGGACCTGTGGAGAGCCCTGTGGGTTAGATGATATGGCTCCATAGGCTAGATCCAAGAATAGTCATTCAGTTGCTGGCCACTCTGCAAGTCTGAGAAAGCTCATGATTTGTTAGGGCTAATCTGGGGTCTGGTACCAGGCTCCAACTGGATTGCCTCCTGAATCTGGGTTTAGAGTTCACTGAATTAGAGACACTGATACTTACAAGTTGTGCAGAAAGGTCTCTCTTCCCCAAAGTTGTTGGCAGTTTACGAGGTATTATCCTTTCATATGTGTCCACATGGGCAAGCTTATCTTGGGGGTTTGCAAAGGCTCCTGTAAAAATATGCAAAGTCTCAGACCTTTCTGCAGAACACAACAGAAAGGCAAACACAGTACAGCTCATGCTTAATACCCCTAACATAGTTTAATCTTCCCAATGGGGTAGGGGCAACACAAGACTCATTTTGTAGCTCCATGCCCCTCTGTATTGCAGTCACTAATCATTGCTAGCTGGTGTTTTGTTGATTTCTAACAATAAACAGGAAAAAATGTAACATTTGCTGTGCCCTCTAGGTTCCAAAGGACAATGCTGAAACCAGAGCTGCAATGGCAGTTCCTTTGCCCTATACTGTGAGCAGCTGGGCCAAGTCTTGTGAAACAACAGACATCTTTAAAACAGAGAAGAAAAGTAGCCAAATTTTCTTCTTAGCAGAGTATACATGTGATCATCAAAGAGTTCTTATCACGTAAAGCAACTGGCACAGAACATGCTTGCTCAACATAGCAGCAGAAGCACATATAACAGCCCCTCCAGCACATACAACAGCTCCACCTATCCAGCACACACCAGCTGGTCTGTTCTTAGCGTTGAATGCTCTCAGGATTTTACCCCAAGTCTTGTGGTCCTTACTGCTTTTTCTTTTAAAAGCCTAATTTTCTGGTACCAGCTGCCTGCAGCTTAACCATGGGTTTTCTTCCAAGAAAGCTGAAAAATGTGGCTCAGAAACCAGCAGGCAAATACAATGCATTATCTTTTTTTTTAATCTCTTGATTTTTAAGCTAAACTCATGAGTTTAGAGGTACTGACTCATCATTTTGGGATGCCTGGGGCTGGCAATATCATATACTATTTCATGGGATATTTTACATTTCAGATACAGGAGGCTGAATCACCAGGCTAAGCTCAGTAGCATAGAGAAAGAGAAATCAAAATATAAGTACCCCTTTGTCTAAGCCGGGGAGGTCAAGGGGTCTCAGAGTGACACACAGGCAGCATGTGGTGGAGACAGTGCAAAAAGTTCACAAAAAGTTTTTAACTGTGTCAGTCATCTAGCAAAGCTCCCACCACATACTGCCTGTGTGTCACTCTGGGACTCACCAGATGACCCCTTGCACTGCACAGAGCTCCTGCTCCAGCTTGTGTCCCAGTGGCAGAGCAGCCACCATGTGCAACAGCCCCAGAACAGCCACATACTACTCTGGAGCTATACTGCACGCAGCAGTGGCTCTGGGGCTGTGAAGTACAGCGTTGCAGTGGCCCCAGGACAGTGCAGCACAGACCAGCAATGGTAGCTTCAGAGTCATGCAGCAGAGCCCTGCAGTGCAGCACAGCCCTGCTATACACTGCAGCCTCAGGGCAGCAGCAACTCCGGCCAGGCCATGCTGCAAGGCGGAGCTGGTCTGTGGGATCAGTCCAACCTGTGGACCAGTCCCATGCCACTCATCAGGTCCACAGGGATGGATGAGTTTGACACCCCTGGTCTAAGCAGAGGTCCATTACAATGAAAGCCAGGTAACTGAAGATTAAGAAGTCATCTCTACAAACTGCTGTTTGTAGTTCGGTATAGTTCATCGTCTACTTGTGCTCAAAGCTTCACACCCTACACTAGAAATGGGTGAGTATCCTCTTTTTTCTCTGTCCCATTTTGCAAAGTAACATTATACAAAGTCACTCATGGCAAAACTAAATTTTTAACAGTACAACCAAGACTCAGCCCTGCTACCTTTCACAGTGTATATACCAGGTCTATGTGCAAAGCAAGTCTGATTTCACTTACTCTATCACATTTCCCTACCATAGCCAGGAATAGAAGCTTAGAATCATGACTACCACCAGCCTGCTGCTGCCTAGTAAAATGCTGTATAATTCACAGACATAGCATGTATCATGGCTGCTCAAGAGAGTCTAGCAGGCATCTGCTGTTGCTGTTTTAGCTCAAGTGGAAGTAAGCAAGGCTGGCAATCCATCACTCCCAGCTTCAAGCCCTGTTTGCATGTTGCCCCATGAAGAAAGTGGAGTTCATGTGACTAACTGCACATGATAGAGTTTGTTTATCCAATTTTCTTTAAAACCTGAATTGTTTGATTCATATAAGAGAAAAAAAATCCTTAGAAATAGGCTTTGGAGTTAGAAACCATTCTAATCCTCCAGCTCTGATGCAGTTTGCAAAATCTGGGATACCATGCAGTGACCAGTTCTCAGGTTTCACTTGGGCATGCCATGCTGGCAAGGCTGAAGGCTACACAAAGTCTCCACATGAACTAGGCCGGGGTGGACAATTATTTTGGCTAGAGGGCCACTTACTGAGTTTTGGCAAGCCATCGAGGGCCCATGACAGGCAGCCAGGGGCAGATAAATATTATTTTGTAAAATTTTTAGCGGCCCCATGGGTCAGATAGAACGCCCTGCCAGGCTGCATTTTGCCCACCCCTGAGCAGGCAATCAGGCTAGTTTGCTTTGTTAACGCTAGAATCCCCAGCAATCCTGAAGCAACAAAGGACGAGCAGAGCACATTGTTTCATGGGTGCTAAATAAACTTTCTCCCCAGCATGTCTAATGCCTGGGTCTGGGCCAAAGCTACCCTCTACCACATACCCTCCCATCTCTGAGTCACAAGCTTCATTGGGAGTACAGCCTTAAGGTAGGAGGTTATGACGATGCAGCAAGTTTCTCTAGAGATGATGCTCAACAGGGTGAGATTCTGAAAACCTGTGAACACCATCTGCACCAGTAGCTCCCTCTGGTCAAACCCCAGCAGTGGACTGTAGAAGGTACCTGGCTAAATGAGTGGAAATGCAGAAGACAGGTTAAACAAATATAACCTTAGTCTACAGGATGGACAAAGGAATCCAACCAGTCTGCATGACAGACCATAAGAACTGTCCCTTTCTGCTTGTAATGCCATAAGAGCTGGGAGTTTAGGCTAACTGCATAGTTTTTAGCATTGATGCATTCTTTGTGATCCTACTCGAAGTATAGGGTTACCATATTTCCAGTTCCAAAAAAGAGGACACCGGGGGAGGGGGGGCATTTCTAACTGTTACAGTAAATAACAAGTATTATTGCCTCAGAAATTAAATGCAAAACAAAAATAAAGCCACAGCCCCCTGGCCCCTCACTCCCAAGCCAAAAATACTGCCCCCCTGCCCTTCACTCCCAACTGGCAGCCCCCCATCCCTGCTGCTGCCCCTCATTCCGGACTCGCAGAATCCTGGCCCTGCCAGTGCCCCTCACTCCCAACCCACAGTACCCCCCGTCCCTCCTGGTGTCCTGCACTCCTGACCCACAGCCCCCCGTCCCCCTCATGCTCCTCACTCTCAAGCCACAGCCCAGCTGGTGCCCCTCACTCCCAACCCTCAGCTCCCTGCTCCCCCCAGCCCTGCTGGAGAGGGCCCCCAGCTGTCCCCGTCCCAACCTTGCTGGAGTGCAGAGTCTGCGGCAGGTGTGGCTCATGCAGGCAATGGCAAAGTGAATCCAGGCCCTGCTTGGGCTGGAGGGAGGAGGAGGCAAACCTGTGGCACCCCTTACCCTGGGATGGGGCTCTTGAGCTCTGCCAGGTGGTCTAGCCATGGCCTCACCCCTCCTACCCCCCACTCCAGCAGCATTTCCTAGGTACTCTGCCCCTGCAAATAAGGGCACCAGCCCCAGCGCCAAAGTGGGAAGACTGGTCAGCGGGAGCAGCAGCAGGGAATTTTTAAAATCACTCAAGCAGGTAAAAATCTTCCTTTCCCCCCCCCTTCCTCTCCATACACAGTTCCGTTCCCCTCCCCTCCCACCCCTACTGCAACTGTCTACAGCTTCCTGGGGGTGCTCCAGAACCACTCCTGTCCCACTGCAGCTAGGCTCCACAAGGAGCCAGGCTCAGCCAGAAACAACTGCAGGCAGGCTCCCTTTGCTGCACCTGTTTCCGGGCTATCACCAGGGAGCACAGGAGCCTGGCCAAGGAGGAAGGATTCAGCTGCTGGTGCTGTCCCTGGCTGAGCCCAGCTCTGGGTGGAGCCTGGCTGGAGTGGTCAGGAGCAGCTCTGAAGCTTCTCCCCGCTCCTGTCCCAGAAGCAGCAGGAAATAGCAGTAGCAGGGAGAAGGGAAGGGGAGGTGCTGCTGAGCATGGAAGAGAAGGGAGGGGGAATTATTACTTGCTTGGAGACTTAAAAATTAAATCCCCTCCCCAGCTGCTGCTCCTGCAGTGTAGTTGCCTGATGGGGGTGGGGAGGTATCAGCAACACTGCACTCCTGGATCTGCCCCAGCTTGACAGAAAAGTCAAAGAGCCATCCAAATCCAACAGTCCTTTTTTTCTTATATCTAATAGTTAAATGGAGTCACGTGGCTAGCATCACAGCCAGCCACCTTTGACTCCCCAACCTAAATGAGCAAGTACACATTTACAGCTGGACGACTGGCAGTAGCCTTTGTCATAAATCCAGAAAAGAACTTAAACCCACACTCCCAGAGCCACAGCAAGCTATGGTAGCCACTCTGCTACTGCACCCAGGGATTAATAGAGCTCAGACCTTAATTATTTAAAAAATATCCAGATAAGAGTTTGTATCAGATTAACAAAACTGAATTGTAAAACCTATTTATGCTAGCATCATTTAAATCTGAAAACAAGTGTGTTCTGCACAGGGATCACGTTACTCCTAACTTATTTCTGAATGTACTGGAAATGCTGCAGCACCTCCATTTACACTAAAACATGAGATTTTCATTTAAATATGAAATGAACAATAAACTCAGTGCATCAATCCTCTATTAGCTTGACAGCGATTTCAATCTATTTTATGTTCTCTGCATATTTTCAGGTTCCTGTGCAACAAAGATTCTTCTTGTGACACCTCAGAAATTGAGAGGGGTAAAACCAAAAGTTTTGGAAGCCGCATGAGACATTTTGGGGGTTTTGGCACGTGGCAGGCTATTTGGAGAAGTAGCGTAAGCCAATTAACTATTTCTGACACAATTATCAGCAGTGAAATTATAGGGTGAGCTAATTACAACCTTCCAACTACAAAATACTCTTGTGCCCTTTATTTTAAAACCTTGAATTGCTTGCGGTGGGGTTTTGAATTGTAGCAAGGGGGAAAGTTCTAATACTAGACAAATGCCCTGTTTTTATCTAATTCAATCCAGTCAAAATTTGCTGGGATATAAACTGGTAACCACCATTTTCCCTCCCTCACTTCTGTTGTTTGGAAGAACTTGCCAGCTTGCCAAAATAACAACTGAATATCAATGTTCTAATGTACTTGCTGGTCCACATCACAGCCAGCACAGCAGCAGCATGCTGTACTGGGAACATCTGCAAGCTGTTGAAGCAGCTGCTGCTTAGTGGGTAGAGAAAGAGTCAAGCTGGGCTTCCTTGACCACCCCAACAGGTCATCTTGCCTCTTCAGGAGGGCATCAGATGAGGCAGAGGCTCCGCAACTCCCAAGGTAGGAACTGACTCAGGTCAGACCCCAGCCATTTGCAAAAACCATGACCTCATCCTAGGGGCCTGTTCCTCCAATAGAAGGACAGCAGCTTTTTTAGACTATCAGCTAGTGTAGTTAGTCCCTTAACACAAATATCACTACCCGGCGCTGAATGTTCAGGTTGCGCTTGGTGATGGTGAAGCATGGCTAGAAAGAGAGAACTGCTGCAGTTGTAATTAGGGCATCTTATTTTGATCTTAAAAGGGAAAAAAACACCTAGGAAATGCATACCACAGAACTACATTACACTGTTATTGACTTCAAAGTGAAGCATGCCAGAAAGAAGACTAATGCTTCACCCTTAAGGCAACCTCTGATGAATGATGAGGCTCAAGATGGTTGCTTATTCCTAGTTCCTTATTCCCGGGTCCCTATTCCCAATTCCTTTTTCAAAGCTAATCTATACCCAGTAAAAGCTTGTTATTAATGAATTACACATCCTAAAGAGAGATAATTTCATTAGCTATGCATATGTACTAATTAATATGTAAAATAATATCCCGTATCAAGTACAGGGCCCTAAATGAAGGTCATATTAAAGTGGGATTATGGGACAAAATATTTCTTGGGCCACCCCAAACTTCCTCTCCATGCCACTGGGAGACTCTCCCAAAGAACCCTGACCACAGTCCTGCCCAGACCAAAGCATGGTTTGGCCATGCCAGGCTGCCAACTGACAGCCCCATGCCCACTGTACTAAGTATAATAGCACAACTAAGGAACTGGTTTTGAGGCTGGGATTATGGCTAGAAATCCTGTTTGGGCCACCCCACAACATACCTCTGTGGCACCAGGGGACTCCCCTGGACATCTCTGGCCAGGGTCTTGCCTGGCCCAAAGTACAGGTTGTTCCTGCCAGGCTGCTAACTGACAGCCCCCCCAGCCACTGTACTAAGTGTATGGGCTGGAATAAGGAACCAGTTTTGGCTGGGTTTATGGTTGGAAATCTTTTTTGGGCCACCCCACACCATGCCTCTATATCACCTGGGGACTCTACCGGACATCTCTGGCCAGAGACTTGCCCAGCCCAAAACGCAATTTGGCTGTGCCAGACTGCCAATTTATACCC
>NW_005842594.1:348325-352816 GCF_000455745.1 Alligator sinensis | reverse complement strand
CAGTCTAACCCTAACACACACCCCCCGCCGCTGTCTATGTATCTGGACCCGAATAAGGGACTGAATTTTGGGCTGGGATTATAGATAGAAATCTTTCTTGGGCCACCCCATGCCATGCCTCTGTGGCACTGGGGGACTCTTCTGGAGATCTCTGACCAAAGACCTGCGTGGCCTAAAGCACGCTTTGGCCATGCCAGGCTGCCAACTGATAGCCCCCCAGCCACTGAGCTAAATATAAGGACCCGAATAAAGTTCTGGATTTTGGGCTGGGATTATACCTATAAATCCTTCTATGGCCACCCCACACCAGAGGACTCTCCCGGACACACCTGTGGCACCAGAGGACTCTCCTGGGCACCTCTGACTACGGTCTTGCCTGGTCCAAAGAGAGCTTTGGACTAAGCACCAATTTACTCCCCATCCTCATGTGCTATTTACATTGCTACCAATAAGGAGCTGCCCTTCTGCTGGGATCAAGGGGCAAAACCCTCATGGAATCATCCAAAAACATGTCCCCACTACCAAGAGAGCCTCCTGAAGAAATTTGAGCATGTCCCTGCTCAATGCAATGCTGGCTTTTTTAGTGTAAGCCTGCCAGTTGACACCCAACCTTTAAGACCTTTATGTTGCTGTTCCACCAGGCACTGGATGGCAGGACAAACGTCTGCATGGAAATATAGGGCATCGGTACATGTGACGCACCTCTGTTCTGACACACAGTATTGGGTACGTGTCAGAGCAGACTTGATTAATTGAGTCTGCTGCCAGTCTGCTGAAGTGTGCTAATTAGTGCGCTCCAGCAGCCTCTGCATTGTGTGTATTCAGTTCACTGTCCCCATGTTTTAAACTGGCAGCGGCATCACTTTAACTAAAACTTTTCTAACAAGCTTTGTTAAAGTGCCCCGGCCATGATTTTGAAGCATGGGATGCTGACTACATGTGACACTGCAGGCAATTTAATTAGAGTGGCTCTCAGAGCCATTCTTTTTAAAGCAGGCCTTCTCCCCACCTGGGACTATGTGTATAGAGGCCCCTAAGGATTTTTCAGCAGCTTTTCACACTTATCTCCAGCCGCCACCCAGGAACTTGGTAAAGTAACTTAAAACTGGGTGTTGAAATTTAAAGCAACCTGCTCACTCACCAGCAAATGTTAAATTAAAACACGTTTATTACAAGGGAAAGGGGGAACAGTGGTACTCCCTGAGCAAATCCTAAACTATTAACCTTTAACTGTAGCTCAAAATGGATCAGAGTCACAGTCAGTGGCAAACCAACCGGGGGAGCTCCCTCCTAGGCAAGTCACTTGGGAAGGAAGTCTCACCCATGGCTGACATCTAGGGACTCTACAACCTGCAGTCCCAAAGAAATTCCTTATTTAAACCTGTATACTTAGTGCAGTGCGCATGAGGGCTGCCAGTTAGCAGCCTGGCATGAACAAACCACAGTCAGGGCCAGGCAAGACTCTGGTCAGGGGTGTCCAGGATAGTCCTCCGGTGCCACAGAGGCATGGCGTGGGGTGGCCCAAAGAGGATTTCCTGTCGTCATCCCAGTCCAAAACCTAGTTCCTTATTCGGGCCCACATACATAGTACAGTGTCTGGAGGAGCTATCAGCTGGTAGCCTGGCATAGCCAACCTGTGTCTTGGGCACGACAGGACTCTGGTCAGAAATAACCAAGAGAGTCCCCTGGTGCCACAGGGGCATGTTGTGATGTGGCCCAAAATGGATTTCCAACCATAATCCCAGCCCAAATTCCAGTTCTTACTCAAACCCATGTATTTAGTACTGTGGCTGGGGGGAGCTGTTAGCTGGCATCCTGGCAGGGCCAAACCATGCATCGGGCTGGGCAAGCTCTGGTCAGGAAACGTCTGGGGGAGTCTGCCAGTGCCAGAGAGTCATAGCGCCGAGTGGCCCAACAAGGATTTCCATCTCTAATCCTAGTTCAAAACCCACCTCCTTATTCAGGCCCATATACTTGGTACAGTGTCTGGGGAGACTGTCAGTTGGCACCCTGGCACAGTCAAATCCTTTCCTGGGCCAGGCAGGACTCGGGTCAGAGATAACCAGGAGAGTCCCCCAGTGCAACAGAGGTATGGTGTAGGGTGGCCCAAGAAGGATTTCAGGCTATAATCCCAGCCCAAAGGCCAGTTCCTTATTCAAGGCATTATACTTAGTACAGTGGGAATGGGGGGCTGTCAGTTGGCAGCCTGGTACAGCCAAGCCACACTTTGGGCCAGGCAAGACTCTGGTCAGAAATGTCCAGAAGAGTCCCCCAGGGACACACAGGCATGGTGTCAGGTGGCCCAAAAAGCATTTCCATCTGTAATCTCAGCCCAAAATGCCAGTTTCTTATTCAAGCCCATACACTTAGTACACTGTGAAAGGGGGGCTGTTAGTTGGCAGCCAGGAATGGCCAAGTCGCGCTTTGGGCTGGCCAAGACTCTGGTCAGATCTGTCTAGAGAGTCCCCTAGTGCCACAGAGGCATGGTGTGGGGTGGCCCAAAAAGCATTTCTGTCTCTAATCTCAGCCCCAAACCAGTTCCCATATACATAACACAGTGGCTGTGGTGCTGTCAGTTGGCAGCCTGGCATGGCCAAGCCGCGCTTTAAGCCAGGCAAGACTCTAGTCAGAGATGTTCAGGAGAGACCCCCTTTGGCAAAGAGGCATGCCACGGGGTAGCCCACGAAGGATTTCTAACCATAATCCCAGCCCAAAATCCAGTTCCCTATTTTGGCTCCTTATACTTAGCACAGTAGCGGGGGGGGGGGGGGGCTGTCAGGTGGCAGCCGAGCACAGCCAAACCGCACTTTGGGCTGGGCAAGTCTCAGGTTAGATATGCCCAGGAGAGTCCCCCCCACCACGCTGCCCCCAACCCTGACCACAGAGTCATGGTGTCAGGTGGCCCAGAAAGGATTTCAATCTGTTATCTCAGCCCAAATGTCAGTTCCTTATTCAATCCTATGCATTTAGTACAGTGAAAATGGGGGGCTGTCAGTTGGCAGCCTGGCATGACCAAGCCACACTTTGGACAGGGCAAGACTCTGGTCAGATGTCCAGGAGAGTCCCCCAGTGCCATAGACTCATGGTGTGGGGTAGCCAAAGAAGCATTTCCATCTCTGATCCCAGCCCAGAAACCAGTTCCTAATTCAAACCCATATACTTAGTACAGTAGCTGGGGGTGGGGGGGACTGTTAGTAGGCAGCCTGGCACAGCCAAACCATGCTTTGGGTCAGGCAAGCCTCTAGTCAGAGATGTCCAAGAGAGTCCCCTGGTGCCACAAAGTCATAGTTTGGGGTGGCCCAAATGGACTTTCAGCCATAATCTAAGACCAAAAACCAATTCCTTATTCAAGCCCATATACTTAGTACAGTGGCTGGGGGTGGGAGGCTGTCACATGGACACCTGGCACAAACAAACTGTGCTTTGGGGCAGGAAAGACCCTGTTCAGAGATGTCCAGGAGAGGCCCCCGGTGGCAGAGAGGTTTGCCTTAGGGTGGCCCAAGAAGGATTTCTAGGCCAGCCCAAACCCCAACCAAATCTAAACCCAAAATCCAGTTCCTTATTCAGGTCCTTATACTTAGCACAGTGGCTGGGGGGGCTGTAAATTGGCACCCTGGCATGGCCAAACTGTGCTTCAGGCCGGGCAAGTCTCTGGCCAGAGCTGTCTGGGAGAGTCCGCAGGTGGTACAGCGGCACAGTGTGGGGTGGCCCAAAAAAGATTCCCAACCATAAACCCAGCCAAAACCGGCTCCTTATTCAAAGCATTATACTTAGTACAGTAGGCGTGGGGGGTTGCCAGTTAGCAGCCTGGCAGGAACAAGCCGCACTTTGGGCTGGGCAAGACCCTGGCCAGAGATGTCCAGGAGTCCCCCGGTACCACAGAGGTATGCCATGGGGTGGCCCAAACAGGATTTCTAGCCATAATCCCAGCCCAAAAACCAGTTCCTTATTCGAGCCGTTATACTTAATACAGTGGGCCATGGGGGCTGTCGGTTGGCAGCCTGGCTTGGCCAAACCGTGCTTTGAGCCGGGCAGGACAGGTTCTTTGGGACAGTCTCCCAGTGGCATCGACAGGAAGTTTGGGGTTGACCAAGAAGTATTTTGCCCCATAATCCCATCCTAATCTGACCTTCATTTAGGGCTCTGTACTTGATGCAGGATATTATTTTACATATTAATTACTACATATGCATAGTTAATAAAATTCTCTCTCTTTAGGATGTGTAATTCATTAATAACAAGCTTTTTGGGGGCACAGATTAGCTTTGAAAAAGGAACTGAGAATAAGCAACCAACTGCAGCCTCACTGATGCAGACACCATCCCTAAGGAAACGATGGCAAACTCCTCTTCCCACGGGAGGCGCCACAGCCGTTCAGACCTGCAAATCGGCCGTTTCCTAAATTTTGCGCTCTGGGCTTTGCAGTCCAGACAAGGGTCTTCGGCTGCAGCAGTTAGCAACGCTGCAGTGCAACAAAGCAGCCGGTGACCC
>NW_005842594.1:321957-347747 GCF_000455745.1 Alligator sinensis | reverse complement strand
CCGGCTGTGTGGAGGGGGCAGCGCCTCGGGCACGCGGCTGGGACCGCTGGTCATCAGTGGGGCAGAACAGAGCCGGGACACTGGCAGGACAGAGGCTTTGGGACAGAGAAACGTATCCCAGAATCCGTGGTTCTCAGTGTGCCCAGACTCATAGTAGTGTGAGAGTGGTGTAACCCAGAAAGTCAGGAAATGTTGCCAGAGGCAAAGATTTCTTACGGTAATACCTTTTACTCGCCAGTTGCCCGTCATGAATAACAGATTTCAAAGAAGCGTTTACGTGGCCGGCCCCGAAGCGGCCCTGCCCCTGCCCATTCTGTTGCCCCAAACCACAATCCCCCCAGCCCTGCAGCTGCCCCTCACTCCCAGCCCACTGACCCCAGCCCTGCCAGTGCCCCTCACTCACCAAACTGCACTACCTTGCTCCCCCCTCACTCCCAACCTGCAGCCTCTTCACCCCCATCCCTGCTGGTGCCCTTCACTCCTGACCCACAGCCCCCTGGTACTACTGGTGCCCCCCGCAGTCCCAACCCACAATCCCCTGCCCCCACTCTGGTGCCCCTCACTCCTGACCTGTACCCCCTCACTCCCCCAGCCCTGGTGGTGCCTCGCACTCCCGACCCTCAGCCCCTGCCCCCCTAGCCCTGTCAGAGGGCCCCAGCTGTGCCCTGGCACGGCTGGAGCGCGGAAGGGAGACTTGTGCCCCCCACCACCCATAGGGCTGCTGTGCCCTGCAGGCAGCCTGGCCCCGTCCCCCACCCGCTTCCCCTCCTCCCCAGGCAGTGGCTGTTCAGCCCGTCCGAGCACAGGCACGGGTGCCTGCACTGCCCTCACTGTCCCACACCATTTTCCCCCTGGAGGGGCAGGCAACCCTCCCCTCCCCCTTGCCCTGTCGCAGCTGCAGCCCCTGTTCCCCCTACCCTGCTTAAATGTCGGGGATTTTGCTGTGCTGGGGGGTGGGAGAGGGGGAGGCGATTGGAGGCAACAGGGAGCACAGCATGGCTGCAGGCAGGTCCATGTGTGCTCCCTGCTGCCTCCTATCACCCTCCCCCTGCTCCCACTCCCAGACACCTGGGCAGATTAAAAAAAAAAACCCACCCAGACCAAGATCAGAGGGCTGAAAAAGAGCAGGGACACTGTTAAAAAGAGCCTGTGTGGAGGTGGGGCATGTGGGAGCAGTGACACAGGAGGCTGCAGAAGGAGGTGGGGCTGGCAGAGGGGCTCCTGCTGTTCCTCCGCTGGCCCCGCGGCTTGTAAACTGCTGGTGACAATATTTTTTTATTGCTTCTGTAGAGGTGAGGCGGAGGAGCCGCCCACCAGAGGCTGCAGGAGGAGACGCCAGGGAGGGGCTCCTGTTTTAACTCAGCTGGCCCCAGCCACAGGCAATCGACACATGCGCAGTTAGGCAAAAGCATTACAGACAGACAGACAGACAGACTAAGGCTTTTATTCTATTAGAATTGGACCAACTGTCTAGCTGACATAGAGTTAGACAGGCTTTTGAATGCAAGCCATTCTTCATCAGGTTGCTCCACCAGACCGGCTCTGTGCACTGGTTCTGGCATAGAACATTGTATGCAGTTTTGGGCTCCACATTTTAAAAAGGACATGGAGAAATTAGAGAGGGTCCAGAGGCAGGCAACAAAAATGATAAATGGCTTTGGAAGGCAAATCACAGAAGGAGAGGCTGAAGGAGCTAGGCAAGGTCAGCTTGTGGAAAAAAAACACTTAAGAGGGGACATGGTAGCGGTCTTCACATACCTGAAAGACTGCCATAAAAAAGAGAAAAAAAACACCTTTTCTCTCTTGTTGTAGACAGTAGGACTTGGACCAATGGCTTGAAGTTGCAGGAAAGTAAGGTTTAGATTGAATATGATTCAAACCAGCCTCAGAGGCAGTGCTCAGGGCCAGTCTGGCATGGGTGCCATGTGCAACACACTCTCTGGATGACCCCCTGTTCTGCCTGCAGTGCTGTAGCACCAAGTCCAGCCTGTGCACCCTATGCAGTGTTGCCAGTGTGTGCCCCTTGGGGCTTGTGGGGTCTCTCCAAAGACCTATCACCCGGATCATATGGGTCCATGGGCAGATCCAGCCTTGACATCCCTGCTGGAAATTAAGCTGATTTCTTCTTGTCCTACCTCAAGTGGACAATTATGTTCTACACATCTTCTTTCCTAGACCTAACAAATCCAGTTTCCACAACCAATCCTTATGGGTCATATTTTTTAAACAACTTTTTGTTGTTGTCCTCTGGAGTCTCTAATTTGTCTATGTGTTTCTTAAATCATGATGCCCAAAAGTAGACAGTACTCAAGCTGAGATTTAACCAGCACCCAGCAGAGTGAAGAAATTATCTATTATGTCTTACAACCATCCTAATTTAGTAGCACCTGACCTTTTTGGCCTGTGGGCCACATGAGCCGTCCCATGTCTGTCTGCAGGCCAGGGTCCATCCATGGGTCTAAACCATGGTACTGGCCCAGTAGGGGCCCAGTGCAGTTGCATAGCAATGGCCTGACCAGTGCCTCATCCAGCCACATGGAAACAGCCCACCTGAGGCCCAATCCTGCACAGCTGCATCAGCCCTGGATAGGCACCCAGCTGCTATAGGGGCCATTCCAGTCCCGAGGGGCTTTGAAATTTGGCAAAAGGGAAGTGGTGGCAATGTTAAATGTGGCTATTCGGACACTGCCAAATTTCTAGCCCCACGGGGAGACTCATGGGCTGGATTACATAGTTCTGCAGGCTGGATCTGGCTGCTAAGCTAGGGGCTGAGTACCCCTGTCCTAATACATCCCAGAATTGCACTTCCTCATTTGTAACAGGATCTCATTGCTGACCTATATTCTGTTTATGGTCCATTACAACCCTCAGATTCCTTTGTTGCTATACTTGTGCCAATTGTATATTCTGCATTTTGTTTTTGTGTTTTGCATCTTGTTACTTTTAAACTATTTATTCAACTCATTAAAATCACTTTGAATTCTGATACTGTCCTCCAGAGTACTTGGAACTCTCCCAGCTTTGTATTATCTGCAACTGATAAAAGTGCACTCTATGTGCTATTGTCTATGTCCATAAAGATAAGTACTGAATGGAGTTTGTTTTTGACAAATCTGTGTTTGTTGTTTCTTGTCAACTTAGTATCCTCTAGATACTTATAAAGTGATAATTTAATAGTTTGTTCCAGCATCTTTCCAGAGATCAAAATTAGACTGACTGATCTATAATTCCCCAAGTCTCCTTTTAATCATAGGTGCTATGTTTGCCCTTCTTCAGTCTTTTAGAATCTACCTAGTCTTCTACAGGGTCCCCAAGAAAATCATAAATGATTCAGAGATTAATTCAACTAGCTCTTAAAGACTCAAGGGAGAATTCCATCAGGCCTTGTTGCCTTAAATACCTCTATCTTTATCTAAATCTTTGGTAAGCTGTTCCCTGCCTGTTCTGACTAGCGCATCTTTTTAAAAATGAATTTAATTAAGTATCTGTTTAAAATTAACCTTTTAGTGAAGACTGACATAAGGCAGACATGGAATACTTTCAGCCTTCACTGTTTCATGTGTTGTTTGCTCTCTTTCTTTGTCTTTCTCTTACCAAGATCTTTAGATGGCCTTCATTTATCTTATTTATAGAACTTTTCTTTCTTGCCTTGCTAGTAGGAACTCATTTTCCACCTTAGCCTTTCTGATATTATCCCTGCATGCTTTTTCTATTACTTCATAGACATTCTTAGTCATATAACCTTGCTTCCATAGCTTGTATAGCTCCTTTCTGGTTTTCAGGCATTGCTATCACTGCTTTATTTACACTTGTTCTCTAATAAAGTAGGCTGTTGCCTATGAAAGCTCATTCCTCTCTGAAATAATTGATCTCCAAAGTGCCACCCTGCCCTACCTTCTGCCTGACTTCAGACTAACACAGCTAACTGTCTCTCTTTACCAGCCCTGGCTCACCCTAAGCTCCAGCCCCAAGTCCTGTCATCACTGTTCTTGGCTCACCCATAGCCCCAGGCCCTGTCTGGGCCTTATATTACTCTATGGCTCCATATTTATGACACATCATCCTGTGCCTTACATTCCACAGCTGTCAATCTGGGCAGCAATCTTTGGGGAGAATCTAGAACCTTTTCTGAGAGAAAGGAGGGTCTTGAAAAAAAATAATTGAGACAGCAATTTCCTATTTCTTCTTAGGCTTGGAGATGAGTATATGATTAACAGAGATCCAGCTTTACAAGGTGGATGCTTGTAACTGTTTCAGGCCCGCACACCCATGGCTTCTTTGACAAGGCTGGAGTGGGTGTGTGTGTGGCTAGTACAGGTTGTCTGCACCACGTGCAAGGAACTGCCAGCCCAAGGGGAGCCTGTATCCTTCTCACAAATTCTCTTTTAGTATCTTTTAGTTACAGACAGTTGCCATGGCAATGGGGACTCTCATCACTCTCATAATTAACATCACTATCTTGAGACAACAGATAGATGGTCTGCAGCAATGTCTCAGTTAACAGCACAGCTTGGTTTCTTCTACACACTAGGGCTGTCCTCTGGAAAGTCTCAGAACCTCAACCACCATCCTCATAAGTTCTGCAAGTTCCTTCAGCGCACAGCTGGCCCATGCAGCCCAGGGCCGTATAATCAGGGCTCTCATAATGGCCCGCAGCTGGCTGTATAATCAGTAGAGTGATATTGTGTCATGTTGGAAAAAAGACTGAACAGGGGAACAATGACTGTGAAGAGGACTCTTCATGGAAACTGGCAATGAGGTGTTATCTACAACTCCACAGCTTCCTGGAGGTTGTTATTGTAGGGGTAGTCCAGGCAATCACAGACTTGAGCATATCCTTTCTGTTCACTCACAGCCTACCTATGCCAACTGTCACACTCCCAGCATAGAAATTTGCTGGTGAAGCTGCCCCAGGCTTATCACCTGTGTCTACTCTCAAGCATGTTGAAGACTGAAGGGTCAAAAGCACACTCAGATGGACACCCATGAACACCATCACTGGCACAATTCCATACGCTGAGAGCACGTTGGTAGGACTGGTATGGAGTTTGCAGGGCAGGACATGGGTGGAATGTGCTCAGGCCCACACTGATGAGGACATACTGCCACCATGTTGTAGACAACCCCAGACAGGCCCCCAAAAGTGACTCAACACGAAGCCCTGTCTACTCTGGACTTCTCAGTGCTATCACCTGAGCCCTGGAATCTTCATCCTTAGGCTTTCCCTGTGCTCTGGTCCAAACATGGCCAAGGAGATGACAGCGATGGATAGATGGGGGTCTTCTCTGCATTTGTCAGAGAACCTTAGGTTGCTTTTTCAGCAACTTGAAGCAGGGCTAGTAACAAACCTTTGCTGGGCATGTTAGGCTAACATTGTTAGCTCTGTTTTCATGACCTTTCTAGTCAAAACTATGTCCACCTCAGACAAGGTCATTATACAGCAGCAGCCAAGAGGATCTAGTGCTGCTCTGTTGCTCATAGACTCATTTTACAAGAGATACTGCTGACTAAAACAGGCATTTAAGGCTCATCTAGTTGGTACATAGGCTGTTAGATTACTTCCATCAAGGCCATGACCAGGATGATGGTTTTATGCTGGTTATCAGAATCAGCTGCAGACTGAAGGTACAGAGTGGTAAACTGAAGCAAAGTAGTGAAAGAAAACCTGGGCTTCAAGCTCTGAGCAACCACCAGCTCCAGAGCTACAGGGTTTGTTGCCGCAGCCTACAGTCAATGAATGCTACAGAGCAACCAAGCAGGGAAGAGTCTAGCCGTTTGGGACATAGGCTGGTATTTGTGTGGAGAAGAAAAATGGATGCGGCATAACCGTTGTCAGAGACCTGAAATTACACAGTTCTATTTGTAATTTATGGTGAAAAATTCACCAAATGTGGTACAAAGTGAAATATTCTTTACTTGGCAGGAAAAACAGCCAGATGTTGCCACACTTCCTGTTGTAGAAAGAAAACTAGTCAAGCACTGGTCAGTTGCCTCTTTGCAACTTTCTCAGTCTACCATGTCCTCCTGGACTTCCTGTTGGGCAGCTGGTGTTATGCCTCAGCTCTGTGTTCTTGGTCAACCCTGGCACAGGATGCAGTCTGTCTGACTCACAAGGACTCACCCCCCTCCCTCCCCTCCTCTACATAAACGAAACTGATTAAGATGCAGTGAGAGACACACCTAAAACCCTCCAGATAAGGGTGACAAGAGTGAAACAACTGCCCTAGGTCTCATTTGCATCCGAGATGGAACCAGATGACCATTCATTTACATGAGAGATGGAGAACAGAAAGCCTGAAGCAGAGACTGCAGTGAATTCTGGGACCAGAGAAGCAGGGGAGCACTGCATGATGGGGAATCTGTGCTCCAAATGCTAATCAACCCATATTCACACACACCCAGCTCAGCATTTATCAGACCAATTCTAATCTTGATTTACTAAGGACTTTTTCCCCCCAGACACACACACACCTCTAAGTTTAATAGGCATCTCGGGCCATACATTCCCCGGTCCCATTATGGGAGGCCTATTTAAACTTGATTGACTAAAACTCGGTTGCCGGGTTAGGGAATGCTGAGGCAAGAGACCAAGTCAGAGGGGGTATGGGCAACATTTGAACAATGGTTAAGGGTTCATCACAGCATCCAGCCCGTTGGAGCCCTAATCACAGGTGTTGTCATACTTTTCCCGAGACGACTGGTGGGAGTCCTCTCCACAAAAGTTTATGAACACCCCAATAATTGCTTTAAGTCTGTTAAAAGACTATAGTAAGATCTGGAAAAGTCATGCTAAGCTGAGGCTTGTGCACAACAAGTAAAAATCCAAAATCCTGATGCTGCAAGCTATCTATTGTTCCTGAAGAAACCATGAGATATCCCATCAGTATATCTGCCACCCATAGGAATCTCAAGCTGGCTCCCAAGTATTTGGGTTACTCCCTAATCTTAAGTGTTTCCTGATTATCAATCAGTTTCCTGAGATGGTCCAAACCAGATAACCCCTTGTCAATAGAAAAGACAATGATTTACACTACTGAGGGTGCTACGGAGCAGCTGAACTGAGGGTATAAAAATCTGTAAGTGTGTGTGCTGCTAGAAAAAGAGGAAGAACAGGAAGAGGAAAAGGAAGGAAAAGAAGTAGAAGCAGGAGGAAAGAAGGAGAAGAAGAAAACCCCTGTGCTGACACCATCCCCTGTCGTTCTTGGGACGCTGGAAGAACAGATCATCTCTCCCTTCAAGGACTGTGCTACAGACTGTGCCTGTCAGCTTTGCAGCCTGAGTACCGTGGACTAGGTGAGATCCCAGCGTTCTCTGTCTTCTTTCTAGGCATAAACTTCTGAACCTGAACTGTATCAGTTAAGCTTGAGCTAAGTTTCCCCAAATACTTAGTGAAACCAGGGTAGTACTGTCATTGTTGGTGTTTGTTTTTCTTCTGTATGTTTATTACTACTAGTACTATTATATATTTCATATGCTTAGCAATAAATAACTTTTATAGTCAAACTGGTAGTAATTGGGTATATTTTTCCTTCTCTGCTTCTCTTTCCTCCCGTGCTCTGCAGCAACGCTGTCAGCTGGACACCCAGCCGGATTCAGAGGGATTCTGTTTACCTGTGTGCTTGTATCTGACTGCAGTTTAGTGTTGCTCTGATGAACTGATTCTTGGCATATGAGGGTGTCAGCCTGTCCATGCTGATCAACCCGGCCGGGTCAGACGTGTCACGTTAATTTGTGTGTGTTTGTGTGTATGACTGATTTGGTGACTGGAGGAACCCAGTCCCATTGAGATTGAGTCCTGCAAGATAGCTCCACTGGGGGTGAGGGCTTGCAGAAGGGAGAGATACAGCTCCGTATAGTAACACAAGCAGCACATTGACAGAATCACCAAGACCCTAGAAACTATCCCTAATAAATGAGCACACCCCAAAGTAATGGGCAAATCTGGTAACACTGGATCCTCCATCAGTCTCTTACAATTTTGGATGACATTCATCAGATGATTACCCTGTTTCCAGATGCCTGCACAAATTTGTCAAAGAAGAGGGTGGGAGGCAAGGATTTCTTAGGGTGATATCTTTTACTGAAACAACTATGTCATTGAGATAAAGTTAGACAAGCTTTCAAATGTAAGACATTCCTTGTCGGGTCCAAGAAGGGAAGCAATACACTTACAATAGTAGTCAGCTCTCCCATGCCAATGTGACAGCTTCCAAATTGTGGCAAAGGGCAAAACAAAACTCAACATAACGTGGGACAAATGTTCCTTTGTGCCTTTGAGATAAGATAATAACATGGCCAAGTTCTGATCCTTTTAGAGAACAGGTCTCTTGCTAATGGGTCCTGGGTACCCAGGTAGTATACACAAGCAGAGGTAATTAAGAGTACTGACCAAACATTTTCCATAGATTTTTTTTAAATGGAAAATGTCTTTTTTAACAAAACAAAATTTTAACTGAAATGTTTTATTTATTCATTTCCCCATATTTAACAAAAATTTCAAAAACACATTTTAATTTTTTTTTGCAATTTTGAAAAATCATTAAATTTTTATGGGAAAAAATCTTTATATTAACAAGTCTCTATTTTTCCTATGGGAAAGAAAATAAAAGAATAAGAAAATTGGGCATCTTCCTACTGAAAACTACATAATGTTCTTTAAATACTTTTCCCCAATTGTCTTTTAGAATGTTTTTCATTGACAAAACAAATATAAGGACAATTTTTGCATTGTTAAAAAATGTCACTGATTTCAGAATTTTCCCCTAATATGTGTACTGTTTCCAAACTGTATATTTCACATATACTTTAATTTGCTTAGTGAAGCAGCAAGGAGGGAAAGGTATATTTTTCCACTTTGGATGATATTGTTTCCAAGTTTATTTTATGGCAAATATATCCCTTGCTGGATGCTGCTAGTGCATTTTGGCAAGATCTGTTTCCACTACTCAGCATTACCTACTCAACATCTAAGAAACAGTACTCTCTCACCTCCCATTTGGCAACCCAAAAATATTCTAAAGGAAAGAGAATGAAGTTCTGCCGGGCCTGGAAAGTAAGCGCGTCCAGACAAGCATACACGTGCATTTCCCCAGGGACAAACAGCAGTGGCACAAAGTTGTACCGCTGGTACTTGTCCCCAGGGAATGCTCCTGCATATGCGTTTTGGCATGTGGCAAATTGCCCTGGGTAGGGTAGGGTAGGGTAGGGAAGGCTGGGTCCAGCACCTTGATTGGCCCTAGCAGCATTACCTGGGGTCCTCTCTGGGCTGCAGCAGTAGCAATCCAGCCATGTGAAGCTTGGCTGACAGCTGGAGTGTGGCGTTGGCCAGCCAGGCTCTAGTTTGGGGCAGCACATGCTGCAGCCACATGTGCCACCCTGCTTTTTACTTTAGTTTTTTAGATACAAGGTGTGGCAGGCCAGTAGGGGGAACTCCTGTGTTGAGCCTCCCACCTCACCACGCCCGTCCACCTTCCAGACTCCACGTGTCTCTCCAGAGGCACCTAAGCCCTGGCAGACCCCCTTTCAAGCCCCACCCCTGAGTCCAGGGGTAACATGTGCTGCCACCACCCCAAGAAGGGACTGTCTGGGTCCTGTGTCCTCAGGGAAACACAGGCCTAGTAGTCCTATGGGTACTTGACCCAATACAAGAACTTGGGGCACTTCCCCAAGTTGGGGGCCAAAAAAGGATAGTCTCCCTTAGTCTGCAGACCCAAGGGGCCTCCTGGGCATAATTAAACCCACCCCTCAATAAGTCTCCCTGCAAGCTATATATCTAGTTAAAGCTCAGGTAGCACACTCACAAGTATCATCCAGAGGCAGGTGGAGATTCCCTCTGGAGGCAAGCAGTTCCTTGATCATGAGTTTTGAGAGACAGAGCCAGTTTCAGATGGTACAGCTCTTCTTTGTTCCTGAGTATTCCTCATGGCTGCTCCCCCTCGTCCCAGGCAGTCCTTAACTTATATAGCCCTTGTGACCTCATTTACCTGGTCCAATGGAAGCCAGCACCTGTTGGCTGTGGGCCAATGAATTTGAAATACATCACTAGTTGCTGGGTAGACTCTAGCCCACCAGGAAGGAAGCCCCTCACTCAGGTATGTGATACTAGTCACGTAGGCAGAGAGCAGGTTTCCCCCCTCCCTCAGAAATGTATCCAGCTCAGGTTACCCAAAGAGATAAGGTAAAGGTACGTATCCTCTGCTGGGCCGCCCCGCGAAACAAAAGTTTGATAGGGGGGGGTTTTTGGGGGGGGAAAAAAGGGGGCTTTTTGCCCCCCCCCCCCCCCCTTAAAAGCTTGGACACCTTAGCTTTACAGAGCTATGGGTACAAGCGCACTTTGTTTGGAAGGGTCACCTTTCACACCTAAAGAGAGATTACACAAGACATGAGACTAGTCATAACAATAGTACACTCAGAACATGAAAGCACATTAAGGAACTCCCACACCAGAGCTCAGTCAGGTGGGTCTGTATCCGTCCAACCCACTACCCAGAGTCTTTTCGTGACAGGGCATCCGCTATCACATTCTGGCTTCCCTTGATGTGTTCAACATTGAAGTTGAACTCCTGAAGCTGCCAGGCCCATTGTTGAAGCTTGGCATTGGTGTTTTGCATTGTCTGCAACCGCTGCAGTGAGGCATGGTCCGATAGGACAGTGAACTGCTGCCCCCACAAATAGGGCCTCAGCTTGTTCAGTGCCCAGACGATTGCCAAACACTCCTTCTCAATAGATGACAGATTCCGCTCCCGAGGAATTAATTTCCGGCTTAAGTACACCATGGAGTGCCGTGTCTCTTCGTGCTCTTGTAGTACAGCTCCTAATCCTGAGTCGGAGGCATCTGGCTACGTAGAAGGGTTTATCTTGTAGCGGTGCCTTTAGGATCAGTTGTTTGATCAGGGCGGCCTTTAGGGTGTCAAATGCTTCTTGGCACCCCTGCTTCCAGATCTGGATCAGGGCTGCCCTTCTTGGTCAGCTCATGTAGGGGAGCTGCCGTCGCTCCAAATCCAGGGACAAACTGCCTGTAATATCCAGCCAGGCCATGGAAGGCTCTGACTTGCTTCTATCTAGGTTTGTGGAGGCGGCCAGTCTTTAATGGCCTCGATCTTGTCCCACAAGGGAGCAATATGACCTCCAGCCACACAATGTCTCAAATATACCACTTCAGATAGTGCCCACTGGCACTTTTTGGCCTTCACAATAAGACCAGCTTGCTTGATCTTACCTAACACAGTGGTCAGATGAATCAGGTGCGATTCAAAGTCCTGACTGAAGGTGGCCATGTCATCGATGTAAGCCATGGCAAACTGCTCACATCCTTGTAACAGGTTATTAATCAGTCTTTGAAAAGATGCAGGAGAGTTGCACATACTGAAAGGTAAAACTGTAAACTCATATAGTCCCACAGATGTAGTAAAGGCAGACTTGGCTATGGCATTTGGATCCAGTCCCATTTGCCAGAATCCTTTGGACAGATCGAGAGTAGAGATAACCTTGGCTGGGCCCAGGCAATCAAGTAAAGTGTCCATCCTGTGCATAGGGTAAGCATCAGGGGTGGAAATAGCATTCAGCTTCTGGTAGTCCACAGAGAACTGGATGGACCCATCCTGCTTCTGGACAAGTACCACCGGGCTGGCCCAGGGACTCAATGAAGGCCAGATTACCCCTAACCCTTTCATCTCTGTGATCTCCTGCGTTATTTCTTGCTTCACCTTCTCGTTAACGGGGTAGGGTCTGGAGTGGATAGGGCAATGGCTGCCTGTGTCTATAGAGTGTACTGCCAGGTCCGTTTTACCTGGTTGGTTGGAGAACACTGTCCCAAAGCTTGTCCTTGTCCTGGGAGGGCAGATGGTCCAGCAGGTGGAGTTCCTCTATTCCTGCCTCTCCATCCCAGTCACCATACATGACCGGCTCCTCTGGATCCTCAGGTGATCCTTCTACTGAGGAAATCCAGAATACCACATCACTTCTATTAAAGTATGGTTTAAGCATGTTCACATGAACTGTCTTAGGCTTTTTCCCACTCCTGGCCACTACATAGGTCATATCGTCCAGCTTGTCCAGGATGACATGAGGTCCTTCCCAAGCTGCTTGCAGTTTGTCTGTCTTTAGTGGCAGGAAAACCATGACCTTATCACCTCGTTCAAAGGTACATAAGCGAGCCTTTTCATCATACCAGGTGCTTTGCTTCTCCTGGGCCTGTCCCAAGGAGTCTTGTGCCACCTTCATCATGTCAGTTACCTTCTGATGAAAGCTGAGCACGTATTCTACCACAGAGGTCTTGGTGGAAGAGATTTTCCCTTCCCACTCTTCTCTCACCAAATTGAGAGGACCCGTAACTCGCCTCCTGAACATCAAGTCAAAGGGCGAGAACCCAGTGGACTCCTGGGGCACCTCCCGATAGACAAAGAGCAAGTGAGGTAGTTTCTCATCCCAGTCATTGGGATTAGAGCTCACATAGGCCTTTAGCATACCTTTCAAGGTCCCACTGAACCTTTCTATGAGCCCATTTGTCTGAGGGTTGTAGGCAGTGTTCTTGAGGTGTTTCACCCCACAGTACTCCCACAGGCACTTCATCACCTCTGCCAGGAAGTTCCCAACCCTGTCAGTCAGGATCTCAGAGGGAAAACCCAGCTGAAAGAAGATCTTGGTTAGGGCGTTAGCAACTACAGGTGCCTCGGTGGAGGTCAAGGCAATTGCCTCCGGGTACCGAGTTGCGAAATCCACTAGAGTCAGGATGTATTTGTTCCCTCTATGAGTCTTATGCCTCAGAGGGCCCACAATGTCTATACCCACTCTTTGGAAGGGTTGATCAATGATAGGGAGGGGCTGTAGGGGAGCCTTTTCTTGTCCCCACTTTTGTCCGTCTGCTGGCACGTCTCGCAAGATCTGCAGTAGTCTGTCACATTCTGGGCCAATAAAAGTTCACCTGCAGCTGCTGGTGTGTCCATTTCCTGCCCATGTGACCAGCACATGGTAAATCATGAGCCATGGAAAGCAAATATTGTCTGAACTTACGAGGTCCTACGAGCTGGTGACAGGGTTCCCAGGTCTGCATGGTTCTTTGGTACCCACAACCGATAGAGAAGTCCCTTATCCCAGATCACCTGTTCCCTCTTATCTGGGGTGAACTCTGTCTTTTGCTCCTGAGCCATCTGCTGGAGTTCCTCCAAACTGGGGTCCGCTAGGACCTCCTGCTTGAACAAAGGTGGCTTTCTGACACACAGGGATTTTCCAGTATCTGGTATTGGCTCTGTGCTGCAGATGCACAGTGCAGATAACTTTTTCCCCATGTACTGCATGTATTTTGTGGTGCTTCAAAAGCCTTTGAGGTGCCATAAACTCCACATGTGCACTTGTCTGGACATCCCCTGTGGGGGCAGAATTTGATTTCACCTACTGGGCAACCAAAGTACTATTTGGACCAACCATGAGTTATCTAAATAAAGTGTAGGAGCACAGGAATTGGATCAGTCTTTGAAGATGCATAGATGTCACCCTATTACTCTATCCTACAAAGATGGTCGAAGAAAAACAGGCTGCTGAGAGAATTCTACATCAAAAAGACTCCTGGGCAAGTGTCTGCCAAAGGCAGGGAAGATTTGCATCTTATAGACTAACCAAAGTAGATGTCTCTGTCTCAGCCTGTATTGTGAGGCAAGGTTGGCTGCTTTGGGACTGACAAACAAGGACACCAATGCTAGGCTAAGAGGTAAATCTTTGTCCTAAGGAGCTTAGGTAAAGGTTGTGAGAGAAGACAGCTAACAGAAATCTCCAGTTCTCCTCTCCAGCTTGAAGAATGAAATTCAAGGTACAGATAGACATAATACTTAGATTAGTTAAACAGTGTTACATGCAGGTACCAAGTCTTCTGTGACTAGTGTCTTATTGATCCTCCAGGCATCCCACACTGCACTTCTCCTCACTCCCTCAGCAAAACCCCCAGTTGGCAACTGGCTGCTCTGGTATGTAGCCAGAACTCTAGTAATCTAACCTCTATTTTCTGCATTTGACTGCTGTGTCCCTTGCTGGGGGCTCTAGGGGCATTTTTCCACTGCTTTTAAAGAGTTATTCAATTTTCTTCTTTGGTGGCAATGAACCAGCTTATTTGGAGTAGGCATCCAGGGGGTGCAGCCTGGACTTCTGCTGCTGTATGTCTTGGGGGCTTGAAACCCCAGGAAGCTGTCAAAAGATTGCCACCAATGTAAGGAAATTGGCCAACTCCTTAAGAGCAGCAGAGCTGCCCCTTGAGCCCCTGAGCACCCAAAAGCAGGCATCCAGGCAGCACCCCACCACCCCTGCACACACCTGGCCACCTCTTCACCACCAAATTACCACAGGATACAGCAAAACCTGCTTGATGGCAACTCAAAAGCAGGGGTCCTGGAAGCCACACTCCCTACACACACACCTAGGCATTCCCAGCCAGGGTACCACCACTCTGATTTCAGTAAAGTGCAGGTATAGGTCCTTACTGAACTCAGTGTTAGTGAGAATGGGGATCAGAAAGTTGCAGTTGAGCTGGGTACTCACGACCAGCCCCTGTAGCAGTTCCATGGGCAGAACTAAAAGGGGGGCTACAGTTAATGTGGTACATCATCACATATAACGCAACACACATTTTTCTCTAGTTAAAAAGAAATTAGAAGCTTTAATAATAAACTAGAGGCCTAGGGCTCATTATTCAGTTTAAGATTGAAGCAACCCCTCCCCCATCAAACAACCTTTATTGGACTCTTCATTTATTTGCTATACCCTCTCTTATCTATAAAAACACAACAAACTAAGCAAAAATAATCAAATTCAGTTGTTTCATTAGTTCTGTAGTCATTAGAATTAAATGTGTATTTCTTTTTCAGATTCATAAAATAAAATCTAGCCTTCCTGAGCACTCAAACTTATTTCCACACCTAGGTTAATATTCACCCGAGTTAACATTTCCATACCTGAATTAATGTTTCTAACTAGAGTTAAAAACAGTTTGCAGAACTATGAAATAGGAGCTACATTACCAGGAACAGCTAGGAGAATTGCAGGAAAAAGTAGAGCTCGATTACTGAAATCACTGAAGACCATTAAAAACGAGAGGGTCGTTATCACCTATCCAATGAAGAGTTTAGAAGGAACCAAGTAGATTATGATGATGGATCAAGTCAATTGATTCCCTCGGTGCTTCCTGAATAGAAATTCTGCTGCCACTGCCAAGCAGTTGGTTTTAAAATTTGGATGGACCAAGAATCAAAAGAGGGGGAGAGGGTGCAAGTACACCACTGCACACCCTGAATTCCCCCCCCGAGTGGTTCTACAGCACTGCAATGCCTAAAAGATAACTGCTTTACTTAGAACTCTTAGCAATGTACTTGCAGATGCCTCTGACCCGGGACAACTGTGAACTGGTTTTCAAGCAGTGACATTCCTGGAACAGTTCAAAGTGTTAGGTCTGTCTGATGGTCCGGACAGCTGCAGCCAATGAGAGCACCTGGCTTTGTCCAGCGTTATCATGGCAGGTGCCTTGAAGCTAAGCTCAAGGAGAGACAGTAGCTTCAGAGATAACAGGGTATACCCACTAAGTAGTGAATATGGTACTGCCTAATTTTTTATAGGGTCATATAATAGGGCTCCTGCCCTATTACTGAAAGGGAGAGGGAGCGCAGCACCTTTGTACAGACTAAATGGCAAAAAGGGACCATAAATAAGATGGCCACCCACCCCAGGTGTAGGTGGTGATTGACAGGTCTGGGGCAGAACTAGAGGGTCAGGTGACCCAGGAAAAAGGCTCAAAAGCCCAGGGTTTGGCCCAAAAAGGACAGCTGGGCATAGGAGCAGGAGGCAGAGCTCCAGGGATAAGTCAGTCCAGACTGCCTGGGAGAAAGGTCTTTGTGCCACAGAAGGGCAGAAGAGACCCTGAATCAAGAGCAACGCAAGTGCCTTGAACCTTTCTCGTTGGCACTACTGCAGGGTAAGATTACCCCCACAGGGGAGCTTGTGTTTCATGAGCTTTATATTTTGGGACCATGGATTAGAGGACCAAAGTAGCTGTAAGGGGTAGTTTAGAGTCCACTGGGGTGCAGCAGGGGCAGCCAGCTGGGGCCCAGAATCCTGGGGCACTGAATACAGTAAAATACATTCAGAGGGAAGGTTATGGTTTGTCAAAGGTCTGCACATCTGATAGCAAAGACTGGGAAGTATAACTCCTGTGCCTACAAGGGGCATGCTTGGGGGCCAAGTGGCCCAGAGCCCATGAGGGGCTAAAGCTGGAATCTAAGACCCTAGGGTCCTGGTGTGGTGGACCTCAGGCAGTGGGACTCGGACATATTAAAAGTGAGCTGAGACTAGGAAAGATTTGGGTTCAGACAAGGACCTACCCCAAAACTCACATCTGCCTCCTGGGGGCAGCCTCCCTATGAAACTATAACATCAAGTCATGGCAGGAAAGATAACCATGAGAGGGAAGGACACAGAGAGTCTAGAAGCAAGGACGAGGAGGTTGGAGCCAGGTGGTAAGCCAGGCCGGAAACTCTGTCACACCAGTACCAAACATTCTGGTTACAGCTCCATTGTTGTTTTCGGATAGCCGGTGAATGGGTGTTTGATTGGAACCTGGGGGTTTGACTACTACCTTGTGTGTGTGGCTTCATGTAGGATTTTTTACCCCCTCTAGAGTGACTGATTGATAGGGATTGCTCTATGTGGGGCTGGTTTAGCAAATTGAAGGGTGGAGCTAGGCATTCCCTTGCAAACTAAGTGAACAGAGGGTAACAAAGAGTTCACTCTAGAAGGGAGCCAGGGAGCAGGAGACTATGTGCATGAGGGCAGAGGTATGGGTGTGGGTGGATGGGGGTTTCTGTGCATCTTGTTTACAGGCTAGATGTCTTCCATGGAGCAAAGGACGCACAAATGGAGACTCTATGGGCACGTCTGTGTCGCTACATTGCCATAGCGGCATGCTTCCCAGGTGCGGCACACTCTCCAGGTGCGGCATGCTGTTACGGCAACATAATTACAAAATCTACCCATGTGCCATGCACACGGCATAGTAACCGCCCATACTGTGCCGTACTTTAGTACTTCCCAAAGGAAGTACTAAAGTACAGTGCGTAGCAACGTCACCATATTGCAATGTGTAGATGCACCCTATAAGTATGTTGGCCAGAAAAGAAAGACCAAGGAAGCTGTAGGTCCACTGTTAAATAGCCAAAGTGAACTCTAAACAGAAGATGCAAAGAAGGCAGAGCTACTCAGCAGCTACTTTGCTTCAGTCTTCACAAAAAAATTAATCTGTAACCAGACACCTAATAAACATTATTTGGACAAGGAAGGGCACAAGCTGAGCAATGAGATAACAAAAGAGACTATCTGAGAGCTTTTGATGGGTCTGAATGAATTCAAGTCAGCAGGGCCTGATGAACTTCACCCTAGGGTGCTGAAGGAAATGGCAATGGCAGAGCCCTTGGCAATAATACTTATGAAGTTGTGGGATATGAGTGAGGTACCAGAGAACTGAAAAAGAGCCCACCTAGTGCCCCTCTTTCAAAAAGGCAAAACAGAAGACCCAGGGAACTAGAGATTGGTTAGTCTCACCACAATACCTTGGGTGTTACTGTAACATATCCTGAGGAAGTCTATTGCAATCATCTGGAAGAGGAAGTGCTGATCACAAGCACCTAGAATGGATTTAAAAAGAACAAATAATGTCAAACAAACTCGATCTCTTTATACTTGAGTGGATGGAGTGAATGCAATGGATATAGTGTATCTGGACCCGAGTAAGGCTTTTGAAGAAGTTCCACATGACCCTCTCATAAACAAATTGGAGAAACGTGGTCCAAACAAAACTACTATAAGGCAGATAGATAACTGGCTCAATAGCCACAAGCAAAGGTAATTATATGTGGATCCATGTCAGAATGGCCAGAGGGGTCTCTCTTGGAGCCAGTACTGTTCAGTGTGCTTATAAATGTTTTGGATGCTGGAACTGAGAGCTTCATAAACAAGTTTGCAGACAACATGAACGTGGGAAGTACTGTAAACAACTGGAGGATGGGAGCACAATTCAGAAGGATCTTGAGAGACTGCAAAGTGGAACAAGAGCCAGCAGAATGAAATTCAATGTTGACACATGCAAGATGCTACACCTCAGGAAAAATAATAAAAAATACATGTACAAAACGGGTGATATATGGCTGGATGGCAGCACTATCAAGAAGGAGCTGGGAATATTGGTACATCAGAGACTTAACATGAGTCTGCAGTGTGATGCAGCCACACAAAAGGCAAAAGCAGTTTTGGGATACATAAATAGAACTATAAGGTACAAGAGATGGGAGGTGATAGTGCCTCTCTACTCAGCACTGGTTAGGCCTTATCTAGAGTATTGTGGGCAGTTTTGGGCTCTACATTTTTAAAAGGATGTGGAGAAGTTAGAGAGGGTCCAGAGGCAGTCAACAAAAATGATAAAGGGCTTGGAAAGCAAGTCATACCAAAAGAGATTGAAAGAAATAGGCATGGTCAGCCCTCAAAGGGGAAGTTACAGCAGTCTTCAAATACTTGCAGGGCTGCTATAAAGAAAAGGGAAAACACTTTTTCTGTCTTGCTGCAGAGAGTAAGACATGGATCAATGGCTTGAAGTTGCAGCAAAGCAAGTTTAGAATGGATTTGAGGAAAAACGTTTTCCCTGTTGAAACAGTGAGGCAGTGGAATAGACCCCCCTAAGGAAGTTGTGGACTCCTTTCACTTGAAGTGTTCAAGAGAAGGTGGGACAGACATTAGGCTGGAATGATTTAGGTGTAGCTATGCCTGTGCTCTACTATGAGTTATTTCCTGTGTTTCTTAGCTTTCCTGGTTGCCATGTGGGCTGGGAGGGAATTTTTCCCCTGCCTGCTGCTGCATGTGTCAGGGATTTCTTTTTAAGCCTTCCTCAGAGGCACTGGGTTTTGGCTGCAGTCAAAGCTGGGGATTGTGACTGAGGTGTGCTGATTACCATATATGGAGTCAGGAAGGAAATTTTCACCCTATATCCAGATTGCTACATACAAACTGCAGGGGGGGGGGGGGGGGGTTCCTACCTTTGTAGCAGAGGGCATGGCCCTCTTCCTGGGACCTCTTAAGCATATTTTTAACAATTTTTGAAGCAGCAGGACATTGGCCACCATGGTTCCTCTGCTTTGCCTGTGGCAAATTCGGGTGTTCCATCTTGGGTTGCGTCAAGGTTGACTATGTAGTTGTGCTAACAAGTTAGACAATGGATTTGTATGGGATGGTTTGGATAGGGACAGTCCTGCCTCAGGGAGGGGGTTGGACTAGATGACTTAAAAACAAGACGGGGATCTGCATAGGTCAACCGAAGGTAATGTTGAGGAGAGGGGCAGAGATGGATGCCAAGCTCAGCTGCAAGCCCTTGGCCGGTGAATTCTTCAGGGTGGAGGTATAAATTATGGTGCTGAGCAGTTTACTAATGTCTGGACTTGGGTAACAGTGTGTATGCTCGTTGGCAAAAAAAGTAGGTCCTTACAGACTTTAGATGCCTACAAGGTTAGGCAGCAGCTGAACAGGGATTTTGAGGACCTCAGCAGTACCTAAACATTGTGTTCAGTACTGAACTTCTGTAGCTGCCAGGCACCTGGATTTAGCCTCATCTTTCCTCATCCAATAACATCCCTTGTTCAGTGTCAAACCTACTTCTGTGATTCTTTATCATTGTACCAGTCTCCTATAGTCACCCCCACAACTTCTCCTGCACTACTTGTGATTAAAGAAAAATCTCCCAGTCCTTCCCCATCGTCCATACCCCTTCTTCATGACAATTGTTTCCAGCTGGCTTTGCTGAGCAGTTGATGGTCCTGACATATGCTAAGTGTCTTTTAGCTTGTATTCATCTCCCAAGGTTCTCACACTTGGCCCTGCTTGTTCCATTACTCCGTCATGCTTTGTCCAGTATGTTGTGAGCCTTCTAGGGAAAGGAGATGCAGAGGACTGGAAAGGTACTCTTGGACCACTGAGTCCAAACCCCTGCTATGACAGAGATCATGTCAAATAATCCCCTTCATAAATTGATCAAGCTTCACATTCAAACTAAATTTGGTTCTTGCCCTCTCCTCCTCCCTCCTACTCTTACTGGGAAGCTGCTCCAGACCCTCACTGCTCTGACAACTAGGAATCTTTTTTTGTGCTGCTGAATTCCATCACAATTCCATTTTTCCAGTTCTCAAAGCCATCCTGTGTGATATCCTGGGTCCTTATTTGTACTGATAGTGACTCTTAATTTTGGATCATCAACAGGGTTAATGTGTACAATCCTATTATTTTTACCAAGTTGCCTCTATAGGTCAGGTCAGGTCAGTCCCAAGGCCATTGCAACCATTGGAGCACCTTAGATGCAACAACTCTCCTGCTCTGCCCTGTGTTTGGCTAGCTTTATGCACTCTATCAGTTGAAGCTCTGTCCAGTCCTTAATACTGGTTCCCCAACTCTTCTTGGGTCTACTTCTTTTTCTCTTTTCCCCCACTGCAGCCTGCATTATGGTGCTGGCAAAGGTGTCCAGTCTTCTCATGGTGTGTCCAAACAATTGTGTGATGGAGGAAGCTGCAATTTCCAACAACAGTTCTTAGATACCAATTTTTGACTGAGTTCCTGCTTGACAGACTCATTGGTTCAGTGTTCAGTATATGCCACATGCAGCAGGTCTCCTAAAGCAACACATTTCAAATGCCTCAATTCTGTTCTCTAACTTCTTACTAAGTGTCCATGCCTCAAAACCATAAAGCATCATAGAGATGACCACAGCATGCAGCAGGTGTAATGTCACCTTGTGTGTAATATTGTTGTTTGTCCAGATTTTCTTTAGCTTTATTAGTTGGCTGGTGGCAATGGCTATTTTGATTGCGACTTCCTTTTCAGATGTTAAGTATTCTGTGATGGTGGCTCCCAGATACTTTAAACTTGTTACTTTTTCTAGTTTTTCATTGCCAATCTTCACAACAACATTGCTGTTGGTGATCTTGGAGGTTGTTATCACTTTGGTTTTTTCAGTGCTAATTTCCACTTCATGGCTCTTTGCAGTTTTGTCTAGCATTTCTGTAAGTTCTTGAAGCTTTTCAGATGTTCCTGCTATCAGATAGAGGTCATCAGGAAAGCACAGGTAGTTGATCTTCTGCCCCCAACTAATACAGTTCCTGTGAAATTCTCTAAGGCATCTGACCTGATTTGCTCAAAGAAGAGGATGAAAAGGCATGGTGAGAGTGGGCAACATTGGTACACTCCTACTGAAGTCGCAAACCATTCAACAACGTTGTTGCTGATCAGCACTCCACAACTTGCATTGCTGTAAAAAGTTTTTCTATTAGTGTGATCAGGGATCTGCTGATGTTACACTTCTTCACTGTGAGCCAAAGTGCTTTGTACCACACCCTATCAAAAGCTTTCTTGTAGTCTATGAAGTTATTTTGAAGTTCTTTTTGGACCCTGTCACACTGGATTTATTCTTCAACTGGGTTCCTAGGTGCTATATCGCAGTAGTAGTGGTAGATCAGAATGATACATGTTAATTTTGATGGTTCTTTGCCAGCTTTCAGGAGCAAACATCCTTCTTCAGGCACATAGAGAGTCTGTCTGAAGAAGGGTGTTTGTCCCCAAAAGCTTGCAAAGAACAATTTTTCCAACTATTTAGTTGGTCTAATAAAAGGTATATCACATCTACCCAAGAACCTTATCTGCATATGTCCTTAGACCAACATGGCTACAACCAACAACCCTGTTAATTTTAACGACACTTTAAATGAAGAAAGCATTTCTGGACAATGTCCAAATTCCAAAGTCATTAGAGGGGTTGTATTCAAACTTCCCCAAAACATGATTATTTTTGTACAGTGACCAAATATGGAAAATACCATGCCAAAAAGGGATTTTCCAGGGAAGCAGAACTGTGTCAGAGCAGAGGAAAGTTGCTTGCAGTCTTGATGTTAGCAGGTATATTGAAGTCTTGGGTAGAAGAGAAGATCTAAATATGGATAATTGTGTCCTGCAACCTCGGTGTAAGAGAACAAAGCAGCAAAGGAAAAGCAAGTGATGCCTCCTGCTGCATCCACATTTCTATCATCTAGAGGGTGACAGCAAGTAACCCTCGCCTCCTGGATGCTCCCCCAAATGCAGATGCAGGCTCTACTCTGTGCTCTCACAGTCGGTTTGTAGCATATATCACTGAGGTGCCCTTATTGGACTAAAGGTGACATCTCACATATTTGGTTCCCTGCCTGTTCCCTCCCTCATCTGTTACTTTAGCTGTCCTTTTCCGACATTTAACCTCTCTGTTGGTTTTGCCTTGGCTGAATATGTATGGGCAACAGTGGCATCTATACATGTGCTCTGGGGTGGAGGGGGGGGTGGGAGGGAAGGGCACTTGAATTAAATAAAGTGGCTCTGAGAGCCACTCTAATTAAAGCACCCACAGCATCATTGTATTCAGCACTTCAAAACGGTGGCGGGGGCATTTGAACTAAAACTTGTTCAATGAGCGTTAGTTACAAGTGCTCCAGCTGCCATTTTGAATTGTGGGGATGCTGAACAGACAAGATGTGGAGGCTGCTGGAGTGCATTTAATTAAGATGCTCCAGCAGACTTGATTTAGTTGAGTCTGCTCTGACATGCCAATTAGCATGCACCAGAGCAGACATCCAGCATGTGTATAGGTGCCACACATTTCCAAGATGTTAGTGCCTGGCTTTGTACTGCCTGGCTCTCCTCAGAATCAAACAGTGACTCAATGCATAAGGGATGGAAGGAGGTGGCCAACTTGAAGACAGCTGCTCAGGAAAAGGGTGGAGCTGCATCAATGCTCTGCATGTGCCTAAGTCCCCAGGGTTCTCTGGGCTCTCCTAAGCTTAGGTAACTACTCACGTTTCTGGCAGTCTTTGGAATTTTTTCACCCATTGGTCTCCTTCACGCTGCTGATGCAGTGCTCAGGGTCCCAGCTGAAGTTGGCTACAAACTGGCCCCACCAAAAGAATGCAAAATCCCTTGCAGTAGGGACACATGGCACTCTTATTACTTAAGTGGTGGTTCATATCCTTGGCCTTCTTGTAAAAGTCTTTGGCCTTTACTCTGTGCTGCTGTCCTCCCCCTGGGAGCCCTGGGCAGCCACTGAATCGGGAGGATGTTGCATACATCCTAGTTCCTGTGCGGGTTTTGAAAGATTTGTTGCCTTTTTACCTCACCCTACACTACTGTGAGGCTAACAAATTACCACTGCAGCTGCTGGGATGATAGGCTCGTGTGGATGGTTTGGTGGATAAGAGTAGAAAAAGATGGGTAGCAGTCAGCAGTTGAGAACAGAAGAAAGCACGTAGCAACTGGCAGATGAAAGCTGAAAGCAATGGTCATGAAGATAATACACACATGGATGGGATCTCCAGGAAAGGGCTCAGTCACTGAAGCAACAGCAACAAACTGGCCTGATTCTCGATTTTGTGCCAGATTTTAAATGGGGCAGATCATATTGAGTCACCATGGCCCTAAGTTAGTTGATGCTAGAGAGGAGGCCTGAGTAGGTACCTCAGCAAGAGTGCAAGATAGCATGGAAGACTGTTTGGCAGATCAAACATCTAAATTACAGAGGGCTATGGACAGACTCACTCTCTACGCATATATTCTGCAGCAGCATGGATTGAACCCTCAGTCATCCAGAGGCAGTTTTTTCATTGATTAGATGAAGCTATGATGATATTGGGATGTTTATAATTTGTCTCTGGCTTTTTTAATTGAAAGTGGCTTGGTATAAGTTTAAAAAGCAATATGAAACTCCTACTGCCAAGGAGGCCAACCCATGCATCCCTCTCTGCCTGCAGGATGCCTGGCTCAGAGCTCTCTCTCTCTCTCTACTGTTCTGGGGCAAGTTAGCAGTAAGCCTGGCATTACACACAGGAAATGCATTCATTTCCTGGACTGCAGCTTTTACCAACTTCACTGCTGCTTGTGGTTTAGATCTGTCTACTTCACATGATGACTGCAAACAGCTGCATGGGCCCAGTAGTTTCTAGTTGGCACAGGATATGAGCAAAGAAAAATACAGTTATTGCATCAGCAGTGCCTTCCAGGAAGTGAGTCTGCATGCTCAACATGCTATGACATGGAGGACAGAGGAATGAAAAGCCCTTTTGGGGGCTCTGCAAGTACAGGTACGATCTGTGCAGTACAGACTGTATTGGCCCAAGCTGTAAGGCCAAGCAGTGTGTGTGTGTGTGTGTGTGTGTGTGTGTGTGTGTGTGTGTGTGTGTGTGTGTGTAGAAGCTCCAGAAACTTGTGCAGTTTGCTGCGGGGTCATTTTCTATCCTGGGCTGCACCCAACAGCATTATTGCTCAGGACCAACGTTTACCTCTCTTCCTTGCTGCTGCCTCAGAGGCCCCATTATACACAGGGATTCACTGAGTGATGTTCAGTGAGTGCATTAACCCCAAATAATTCATAGATTTCCTAACCACCATCTCTCCAAATGCCCTCATGTAAAGGACAGCAGCTCTTGGAGAACAGGGCAGGAAAGGTATCACGTCTAGATTGAAGTGTGGGCTTCTTATCCTAGTGGTAGGGAGCAGGGTCCTGGCATCCAGAACAACTCAGAGCACCTCTTCCTAACAGGAGTGGCCTGGTAGGATCTAGGGCAGGTGTGGGCTAGATCCTGGGCAGGTGTGGGCTAGATCCTGGGCAGGTGTGGGCCCTAGATCCTGGTAGGATCTAGGGCCTGCCAAGTCATTCTATCCGGTCTGTGGAGCCCCTAAAAAATTTAGAAAATAAATATTTATCTGCCCCTGGCTGCTTGTCACAGATGACAAGGCACCAGGGGCAGTAGGACCCAGCAGCCACAGCAGCAAGGCCAGCCCAGCCCTGCCCCACCCCCTGCTGGAAGCCTCAGAGGCTTCTGGCCTGAGCCCCTGGGACTGTTCCTCCCTCCCTCCACCAGAGAGGGAAATTCATATAAGGGGGGGCAGGAGGAGGCAGGGGAGGACCACAGGCACTTGCCCCAGTCATTAGGGTCAAGCTAAGCAGCTCCTGTGGTCCCAGCACTGTAGCAGGGAACCACATGGTGCCAGAGAGGATGCAGGGGCGGGGGGTGGAGACGAACATCGGTGGTGGGCAGGAAAAGCGGGTAAATGGCAGTGGCAGGGCAGGCAAGTGGGAGCGAGTGGGCACATGGAAGCGTGGTGACAGCTGGGTGGGAGCACAAGACCTGCACTGGTGTGCCAAGACCAGCACCGCCAGGGGCCCAGGGCAGGACGGCAGGAGCACAGGACTTGGGTTGGCAGGGACTCCGGAGCCAGGCCAGCTCCTGTCTCTCTCTGCTGATGCAGCCCAGCCCAGCTCTATAGAGCCCGTGATGGCCTAGGGCCTGCCCTCCTATTGCCCCACGCTGGGTCAACACCAACTCCTGCCCAGCTGTCGATGCACTCCTGCTCACTACAGCTTGCCCCCCAGTGCCTGCCGCCACCATTTACCTGCTTTCCTGCCTACCTCCGTTTCTCTCCACCCCCAGCTCCCACTCCAGCACCACATGGTTCCTGGCTGCAGGACTCGGCCGGAGCCGGCTTGCCCTCTGCGATTCTCAGCTGGCTCTGTGCATTGGCAGCCAGGCCAGCTCCTGCTGTGTCTTGCTGTCTCAGCTGTGCGGCTGGGACATAGTGTTGGAGTGGCGAGTGGCGGGGGGGCAGTGGTGGAGAACAGGAGCATGGGGCCCACACTGGGGCCAGAAGTGGCAGAAGCATGGAGCCTGGGCTTGGAGTGCTGTTAGGGGGCTCTGTCTGCTGCCGGGGGG
>NW_005842594.1:317621-321926 GCF_000455745.1 Alligator sinensis | reverse complement strand
GGAGGGTGTGTAGTTCACCCCCCCCCCTCCACACATGCCACAACCCTCCTCAGTCACCTTCCTCCCACACTCACAAACCCCATATCCACACCCCACACATCCACACACCCTCCCCCACAAACCTACATCTACCCACCTATACCCCCCTCCCCCCACAATATAAGAGTAAGACTTCATTTTAAGCTATTGTGCAATCACCTCTATGTAAACTACACAAACGCATGAAAATCAGGACAAAAATATTTTTTTAAATCAAATTAATGAATGTTGTAGTAGATGTTTGATTTTTTTAGAACATAATTTGGTATTTTTCTGGTTCTGAGATGGCAAACCCCCTTGCTGAAAGGAATACTTCCAGGGAGAAAGGGGAGGGACTTCTGGTGGCAAAAGTCAGGGGCTAGGGATAGAATTTCCAGTCCCAAGATGGCGACCAGGGGGTGGAGCACCTGTCAAAGGGCAGGGCTACTCTTGCAGCCCTCAACAGCTTGCCAAAGCTCAGTAAGTGGCCCTGCACCCAAGATAATTGCCTGCCCCTGATCTAGGACACTGAGGTCATGGTAAATGTCCTCCTCCCAAAGGACAGAAGCTGCTGGCTGCTCAGAGGGCAGGACACTGTCTTGGGGATGGTGCGGTGTTCCACTGCTCAGCATGGGATCTGGACCCCATTTACAAAGGGGGCACTTCTGTGCTAGGCCTAGCTGGAAGATCTGGTTCTGGCTCAAGGGCTTGTCCACACACCTGTGGGGACCCCTGGTTCAGTTCCCTATGTCAGCTGGAATAATAGCCATCAAGGGGCCAGGCCTTGGCCTCAGACATAGCAGCTAAACTGTTACATGTGCAGCTCCATGGGGAGACTGGCTCCATGGTGACAAGAAGCAGCTCTTGAGGCCAGATGCTGTGTAACAGGCCCACGCCAGGAGCTGTGCCCTGAGGTACAGTAACAGAACTGTGACACTATGTCCCATTGCAGCTTTCTGTCCAACAGTCTTCAAGTCCTGAATCAGCGAAATGCTGACCGATTACTGTTAAGTAAGCCATGATGATATGGAAGTCTCCCAGCTGAATGATTACTCCTTCAGTCTCTTCTGGCCGAGTGCACACAAGTTCATTTGCTTTGCAATACAATGCCTGAACATATGTTATGACTGTGTGCTGTTGTCCCAGGTGTCCTGCAATTGTTTTACATCACATAATGACAATTCAAATGGTGTTGCACCAGCATCTCAGTGCAGGCTGTATGGGACAAAATCCAACAATTAATGATACTTCACTGTCATCAGAAAGAAACTGGTTAAACACTGCCCATCCTGGTTTAGCTCCTGGCTGTTGGCTGATATTGTACCCAGTATCCATAGTAGCTCTGCTGACATCTGTTGAACAGCTGTGTTGAGCTTTTCATTCTTGTTACTACCCATATTATGAACAAGTGATTTCAGTGACTTGTTACAGGTCAACATCACCAGAATTACTTTGTTAAATTCAGGTGGTACATCTTTCAAGTTTCTTCTCTTTCCTATTATGCGATTTTCTTCAAATCTCAATTGGTTTCAATGGTCCTTTTTGAAATGCTACAATTTGCATTGCATGAAACGTTTGTTTTCCGTCGAATGTCTCCTCCAAGATGTTAGTATTGTCCAATGAAAACTGAAAACAACTGGGAACAAGATTCCTTGGGATAACAACTCAATGTTCCTAAAATTCCTTTAAGTTTCTCTCAGTAGCCATAGTCTCAGTGTGACAAGCTATGTCATATGGTATGCTACATTCAGCAACATTGGACACTTTGTAACAGCTTCTTAGATCTAGTGGCCTAAAATATCAGCAAGCCTAACCCAACATGTTTTGGCATTAGCTTTTTGCCCCTTGACTGCAGGTAAACCAAATCCTGACATTCAGTACATCTCCATCTAGATTCTTATCTTGCACATGACTTAAAAACAATCTAAGTCATCATTGTCATCTTCCAAAATCAAATGAATCAATGTGTCAAGGCTATCAGGAATATATTTTTGGGTTTGGTCTTCATTCAAGTTGCTGCATCCCTTCATACCAGCTATAACTTTCAAAACTACTTTAATCTTGAGAACAGCGTGGGACAAGTTTTGTGCATCCAAAAACTCTTCTCTGAACTGCAGGCCAATGGCTTCCTCATTATTTATATGTGAAGTTCCAACTGCTTGTATGGTTTTACCAGTTGACACAGTTCAGAAGACATGCAAATTTTCCACTCCTTTCCTTTAGTGCTGAAACTGAATGGCTGTCCTGTAGTAAGTTTGAACTTCTTGCTTCATTGTGGTCGGAGGACATTCACCACCTTCTACTAAATCACACTCTCTCTCAAATATATCTTTCAGACTGTGCATTTTCCTGTGTGAAACCAGCATCTAGTTCATCAAATCACCTGATGCCATGCTCTTGCTTCAAGAGAAAGAAAAATATAGCCTTGGGACAATCTTCACATGCAAATGGGTATGAGACACTTGTTGTTTCCATTGTTCTTCCTACCTGTACCGAGGATAGTAATGCACCTCACGGATGGTAATGGATAGGGAACTGGCTCCAGGGCTGGGGTCAGGGTTCTGCAATAGTGACAGCATGGTCTGGAGCCAAGGCAAAGCCACAATTCACTGCCCGCACATCCCAGGCAGGGGCCTGCAGGCAGCAGATCATGGCTTTACCTTGGCTTTGGTCCACACTGTCACCACTGCAAAAACCCAGTCCCAAAGCAGCTCCCAACCAGCCGCTGCCCTGCCAGTGCTGTTTGGGCTGGTCTCCATGGAAACTTTGGACCTGAGCTGTCATGGCCCTGCCCTTCCTAGGGTCTCCATGGACACTGGCTGCAATGAGGTGAGCAGGGGCTGCTGGGAAATGGTGTCTTTTGTGGGCCAAATTCAGCACCAATTCAGCAATGCAACACTTCAATCTTCTCTGCCAGCTTATGTATTGCATTGGCTGATTCATACGTCAACACTTGACTCAGTCCCTTCTTATTAGAATGTTTCTGGTAGAATATGCACATCCTGCAGTTCACTGCAGGAGTAAATGATCTGCTTGATGTCTTAGCGTGTCCTTCACTTGATGCTGTTGGTAGGGTTTCCTTTTCACCTTTTACCTTGCGTGATTTTCTTAACAGTCTCTCAATGTATCCTTTGTGTGTAAAAGAATTTCAGCAAAAGCTGTGCCAATTGAGGCTTTTGGAACGTTGCAGTGTAGGATCAACACAATGTGACAGCCCGTCAGGAATACTGCCATAACAAGTGTCAAATTCAACACCTGTCCTACGCTGAATGAGTGCCTCATTTATTCACACAATTTCAGCAGATGTACTTTGGCTAATTGTTAATCGTTGACTGCAAACCTACTTTGAGACATATGATAAATCCTGTAGATTCAGTCATACCTCCTGTGCTTTGCTGCACTCAGTAATGTTATCTGCTCCACTGTAACAGAAGTTATCTAATAACGAACAAAACTGAAGTTTGTGGCAGCCATCTTGGAATCCAATATGGCTACCACAATGGAAATGTTATATTGATCTCCTCTGTTCATACAATGTTGGTTTTGTCATTGGAATTAATTTCTCTAACCGTAGTGGGGGCTTAATTATTGAGAAAAATGTAAATTTATGGTAGCCACCTTGGATTTCAATATGACTGCTACACACACTGCTTTCCAGATTGGTAACATGACTTATCTACCAGTGTCAGAAAACTCTACCTAAAACACACTGTTGCCACTTGTGGCAATGAATTGCTTATGGGGTGATAACTTTACCCTTATTTTACCATATTAATAATAGATGCCATACTGTTGAAGTCTCTAGATTTGAGTAAAAAAAACATTCATTTAATTATCACAGCAATTGTCATATAATGGAAGTGATTGGATTTCGTCTGATGCAGAAGGGCCCAAAATACCGTGCTTGCAAGATTCTCCAGATTTCTCCCTCCTTTTGCTGCCTTTCTTGTGTGACATGTTCAGTGTCACAGGATGCCACACTAAAAATAAATGTACCACTGCTGGTTGTTTAGCCAAGTACAATGCTGTATGTTCAGATGACAAATCCTGCATATGGTTATCTCCAGAATATTAGTGCAGTATTTAAAGAAATCTATGGGCAAGCCCTATTAAATGCTGCTGCATTTGTGTTGTTCCAAGTCCATCCTGGGCCTAATAGATAAAGAATATTAGTTTCTGTAGCCAGTGGCACACAGGAACATCATGTGGCTAGCATCACATCCAGGTGTCTTTGCTCCCCAGCCTGAATGAGCAGGTGGTAACTATTTACAATGAGGTTGACCGGGA
>NW_005842594.1:300147-317611 GCF_000455745.1 Alligator sinensis | reverse complement strand
GGGGGGGCTATTGAAATTAGCCCGAAGAGTCATGAGCTCATGCTTCTGAGTCCATTGTAAGTTCCTTAACCATTGTGTCACCGTGTCCCAATTTTCAAAGCTTTGCAACTGAAACCTAGATGACACAGGCTATATTTGCCATTTCCCAGAACCCCCGAGCTTCTAACCAAATATTACACAGAGTGCAGTTTCCAACTAATTTGCTGCCAAAAAGCTCCTAAAATCTTGGAGGAATTCTGGCATAACAAGGAAAATTACATACTCAGTCCTGGCTGAAGGGAGGCTCACCACTCCCCAAGAAACTCACCCCTGCAGAGGATTTCACTCTGGAAAGTGAGCTAGGAGTGGCTGAGATCAAGGGGCTCGTGTGGACACTCAGGTTAAATTTAGCATAGGATACTAAATCTCAGGTGGCACTTTGACTTACAGAATGACCTTCATTACACTGCAGAGAGCTCAAGCACAAAGTTACAGAAACTGACCTTGACTTGGGCTAAAGTCAAATCCACTGTGAGAGTGCGATGCTGCTGACTACTGCAGCTGTACCTATTCTCACCAGCAGCAGTCTAACTGAGGAGGGAGTGACGGGTGCAGCAGGCCTTGGTGCAGCCTTTGGTAGGGGGAGAGCTAAATTAACTGCTGCCTCAGCTTGCATCTGGCCATGCCACTGCCAACAGTAGCATAGCAGATTGCACAGCCGTGTGTCCTGTTGATGCACAGGATGTGAAACTGCCCTGCAACACTTCTATTTACCAGATTTGACAGTGCATAGAGGAAGTAAAGCTGTGTGTAATAAAGAACGACAGCACTGAGAAAATAAATGAATAAACAAGAGACCATGCTCACAAAGCTCAACACTGCTGTCCTGGTGATAACCCTGGAAGAGTGTGTAGTCACCTTCCTACAGAGGAAATGGCTGAATGTGCTCATCTTTCCAGGGCCAAAAATCACATTACTCAGATAGAAGAACTGCCTGGGGCTAGAGAAGGGTAAGGCTGGATCAACCAGCATCCTGAAAGGGAGGAACGAGCTACCTTGAGCATTGATGTGCGGGAAGTCATGAATTCTGTTCCATGCTAGTGCATGTTGCAGATGTATGGCTGGAGAGATCGAGAGCTTGTGCAAAGAAAGAGGCATTTTTTCTTTTATGCTGTTAGAAGTACCACAGAAGAAAGAACACACAGAAGGTTGGAAATGCTACCTCATAAATGCTGCTGCTAGGTCGCCCTTCACCTGAACCTGAGGGGAGCCTATTGAGACACAGCTTTCTTGTTCTGGAGGCCTTCACCTGACTTGACTTGCTAGAATTAGGGGCTGCATATTTCAGATAATGGAAGTCTGGCAGGAGGCGCCACTCAGTATGAACTTCCTCTGCTGGTTGAAACCCTCAGGAAACAGGTAAGTGAGATACAAAGGAGGTGGCTCAGCTGTGAGCCATCCAAGATAAGAAGGACTTCATCAGCAGGATACATACAGAAATTCAGGATGAAGGAAGCCAGTTGGCTTGAGGTGGGGATAGTGATACCTCAGAGGGAAGAAGCACCGGCTGTTTTGCATGGAGGAGACTGGCTGCTGGCTACTTATTGCAGCAGATTGTAATTTTCAAGTTTAACAGTTAGCAGTCATAACTGCCAGGTAAAATTACTATCTGGGACATAGAGAAGATGAGCAGACCCCAGAGAGTTGGGGTGAGGAGGAGCCACATTTCTCCAAAGATAGAAAGGTCGTGGCTACCACTCAAGTGGAGGAGAGGAGCGAGTAGTCAGAGATTCTCTTCTGTGAGGTGGGAGACAGAAACATCCATCTGCTGACCTGCCCTAGCATCATCCCAGGAGAAACAAGAATCTGAGACATGAAGTGAAGGCTGCCCTAATCCTGAGAGGTGTTTGCCTGTCTATAACTAAATTCAAAAGCCTGTCTAACTTTATCCCAATAAAAGAGATTACCTCAAGAAATCCTTGCCTCTCACTAAAATCCAATACACTTGGCCCTCTGATCACTACAGCATTCTGGACAGCAGTGACAACCTGATTAGAAAGGACTGTGAGGATCTAAGAGACAAAAGGAGAAGTGATGGGGGCGGAAACTTCCAAACCCTCAGAATATTCATACACTAATGCCAGAAGGATGGGGAATAAACATGACAATTAAAACTGTAACAAAGTTGGCATTACAAGGACTTGGGACAAATCGCAGGCCATGAATACTGATATAGATGGGTATAATTTCTTCAGGAAGGACTGACAGGAAAAAGAGAGAAGGAGGTATTGCATTGTTTATAAAGAATGTGTATACTTGCCCTGAGTTCAAGAAAGGGGTAAGGCACAGACTTGCTGAATGTCTCTGGGAAGAACAGGGCATTGCCATCTCAATCAGTTGCTATAGGCCGCCTGCATGTTAGCATATGAATATTGTTTTGAGCAAAAGTAACATCCAAAAGGCAAGACCTTATGGTAGTAGGAGCATTTAATCACCCAGAAGTCAGAACAGCAGGACAGTGTTAATCAAGTTCTAGGAATGTGTTGGCTGAGTCAAATTCTTGTTTTAAAAGAAGGAAGTTACTAAAAGAACAGCTATTTAAAATGTAATTTTGACTAGTGAAAAGGAAGTAGTTGGAAGGTGGCCTGGGTGAAACTGATCGTGAAAAGATGCGAGCTCGCTATTCTAAGAAAAGCAGGTAATGAGAGCAACAAATAAAGATACTGGACTTCAAATAAGCAGACTTCAGCAGAGCTCAGGAACTCATAGATATGCTCTTTTGGGAAAATAATCTAAAGGATGAAGGAATGCAGAAGGGCTGGCAGTTACTGAAAGAGACTGTAAGTAAGGCAAATTATCCCCATGAAAAGAAAGATAAGAATTATTATGCCTGTGTCAGGAGCCTTTCAATGAACTGAAAAACAACAGAGAATAGTATAATGGAAACAAGGGAGTTAACTATGGAACAGCACAAAAAAAGTGGGGATAATATCAGAAAGGCTGTGTGCAAAATAAGGTCTCCCTCCCTCCACCCACTGAATTTAGCAGCAGGGAAAAATAGGAAATGAGTGATGATGCTCACCCCAAGTTCTGGAGTTGCATGAAAACAGGGCCTCTGGCCAGACCCTATGCCAATCAGCTGGTGAGCTCAGATGTCACCACACATGCTGGGCTCTGGCTGGAGCTACGCATGGGTGGACACTGTTGCATCCCCTGGATCCTCCCCCAAATACAAGTATCTTATTTAAATGGGGACAGAGAGCAAATAGAGATTGCAAAGAAGACCAAAGTATTTAATGCTTTCTGGGTTTCAATCTTCATAAGAAATGTTATTTATGACCAGATATTTAATTAAACTAATTTTAGCAAAGGGATAGGAGTGCAGGCCAAAATGGCAAGCTTACCATATGACCAGCTTACCGAAGTTTTAGATAAGATGAAGTGTATTCAAGACAGTAGGGCCTGATGGAGTTTGTCCTAGTGCAGTGGTTTTCAAACCCCAAGTTCCACGATGGATCATCAGAGGTTCCACAAAGAGACTAGGAATAATAGCATAGTGTGCCCAGAAACAGAGTGCTGCCATTGCTGAGATGGTTCACCTGGTTCCATGTCAGCTCACAGGACAGGTGAAGTGGTTACAAAACACAAGTGATACGAAAGGGTTCAGTGACTTTAGGAAGTTTGGAGACCACTACCCTAGTGCATTTCAAAAGCCAGTAGAAGCAATTGCTGAAAAATTGTCTCTTACCTTTGAAAACTTGCAAAGGATGGGGTGGTCCTAGAGGATTGGATAAGGGACTGAACCAAAATGCTCCTCTCTGAATTGAGCACCCTAATCATTATGCTATAGAGAGGTAGTTAGCCATGTTAGTCTGAAGTTAAGGAGGAGGCAAGGCAATGTGGCAAATTATAAACATTCAGAGAGGAATGAGCTTTTATAGGCTACAGCCTACTTTGTCAGATGCTATGAATGGATTTGAAGAAAACAGAGATATTAAATAGAAAGGAATAAGGTCAGTTACAAAGGATAAAAAATGATGAATGAAGCTAAGGATAAAAAAGAGGATGAATGTCACAGCTAAGAGACACAAAGATGAGTTGAAGAGATAAACAAAGCAGTTAATGTACTAAGGCTAGGAACAGATGTTGTGCTTGCCCAGGAAAAAAACATTTTTCCCCTGGAACAACGTGTAGTTATTCAGATGTCCATTTCTGGTAGCCCAAAGGCCAAAAATCCATGTGAGATAAAAAGGACTAACAGTTCTTGGATATCATAAGGTGCGTCTGAACTCTTGCTGTGGAAAGACATCCTAGATTTTAAAGATTTCATAGACATTAGGGCTGGAAGGGACCTCGCGGGATCATTGGGTCCAGCCCCCTGCCCAAAAGGCAGGAAGTCAGCTGGGGTCAGATAACCCCAGCAAGATAATCATCCAAATGCATCATGAACATGTTCAGAGTAGGTGCTCGCACCACTTCTGGGGAGAGTCTATTCCAGGCTCTGGAGAATCAGACAGTTAAGAAGTTTTTCCTTATGTCCACTCTAAAACAATCTTCCAGCAGTTTGTGACTGTTAGACCTTATCTTTGTCTGTTCACCAGGGCACCCCAAGAGTTCTCCCAGATCCTGGTGCACACACCTTATGTACTTATAGGCTGCCACCAAGTCCCATACCTCTCAACTTCTCTTCATAAGGCCTGCTCTCAAGACCTCTGATCAGGCACATGGCTCTCCTCCTGAACTCCCTCAAGCTTTTCCATATCCTTTTTTAAGTGTGGAGTCCAGAATTGGATGTAGCACTCCAGCTGTGTCCTCACCAAGGTCGAGTAAAGCAGGAGGATGACATCTTGGATCTTGGTTGATCTTAGTAGATGCAAGCCAGGATTTTATTTGCTTCGCTGGCTGTGGCATTGCATTGGTGGCTCATATTCATCTTGTGGTCAATCACAACCCCTGAGTCTCTTTCGGTCATGGTGCTAGTGAGTTTAGCACTGCCAAGCGTATAAGTATGACATGGATTCTTTCTCCAGAGGTGAAGCACCTTGCATTTCTCTGTGTTGAATGTCATCAGGTTTTGATCTGCCCATCTTGCAAGCCAGTTCAGGTTGGCCCGAATCCCCAGCCTATCCTCTAGAGTGACCATGCTTCCCCATAATTTGGTGTCATCTGCAAACTTAGCCAGTCTGCTTCTGACACCTGAATCCAAATAGTTTATGAATATATTAAAGAGTACTGGTCCAAGAACTGAACCCTGGGGGATGCCACTGGTCATCATGTGCCACGTTGACTCAGTTCCATTGACAATCACTCTCTGGGTCCAACCACGGAGCCAGTCCCCCAGCCATTGGACCGTAAGGTTGTCAAAGCTGCAGCTCCCCAATTTTACCATGAGGATATCATGGGAGACCAAGTCAAAGTCTTTTCTGAAATCCAAGTAAATAACATCAGCCTCTCCTCCCTTGCCCAGGTAACGCGTCACCTGGTCATAGAAGGAAATGAGGTTGGTCAGGCCCTGTAACGAAGCCGTATTGGCTCTCTCTCAAAATGATGCTTTCCATTAGCCTGTTGTTAATGGATACTGAGACAAGCAGTCCACGTTGGTCCTCCAGGCATCCCACAGTACAATGCTTCTGTCCCAATCCTGGCCGCTCTTGAGCTTGAGGTAACGTGTGGCAGATCTCTACTGCCCAGAGGTAACAAGGCACAGGTGACCTCACCCACTTAACTTCCCTGCACAATGACTAGCAAGCCATTCTTTGCTCATTACCTGGCTTGAGGTCAGCTTTGGAGCCTGCACGCACCCTAACAACCAGACACATCCACCCCCTGGGGACATCTTTGGACCCATTCCCCACTCTCCTTCAACTGTAGTCCCTCTGTCCACTTTCAGTGTTGTGTGCAACTCCTCCTTTTCTCCCCTGCCTGTTCTTCCTGAACAGTTTATATCCATCCATGACAGAGCTGCAATCATGTGAGCTATCCCACCAAGTCTCTATTATTTCATAGTTCCATGACTGTGAAGACTTCCAGTTCCTCCTGTTTGTTTCCCAGGCTCTGTACACTCATGTACACACACCTGAGGTAACTAGTCAATTGCCCTACTTTCTCAGCAAGAATGAGAAGGCCTCCTCTATTGTCCCCTCTTACTTGTGCTTCCTCCAGGTCCCCTGCTTCCCCACTTACCTTAGGACTTTGGTCTCCACCCCCCAGAAAACCTAATTTAAAGCCCTCCTCACTAGGCTAGCGAGCCTGCCTGTGAAGATGCTCTTCCCTCTCTTTGTCAGAAGGATCCCCTCTCTTCCTAGCAATGCTTCGTCTTGGAAGAAACATCCCATGGTTGAAAAAGCCTAAACCCTCTTAGTGACACCATCTGTGCAGCCATGCATTGATGTGCAGGATATGTCCACTCCTATCTGGGCCCTTCCCCTTGACCAAAAGGATTCAGAATACCACCTGAGCCCCTGTACCCTTCACCCTTGCACCCAAAGCCCTGTAGTCACTTTTGATCTGCACAGGGTCACCCCTGGCAGCATCACTGGTGCCACATGGCAGCATGGGGGTAGTAGTCAGAGGGCCAGATAAGCCTTGCAAATCCCTCTGTGACATCTTGGATCCAGGCTCTAGGCAAGCAGCAGACCTCCCAAGATAACAGGTCAGGCCAGCAGATGGATGCCTCCATCCTTTGCAGAAGGGGGTTTCCATCCACCACCATGCATTGCTTCCTCTTGGTGGCAGCAGTCTCGAACCTCCCAACCTTGGGTGTGCCTGGTCTGGGCTCCTCCACTAATAGAACGTGCTTGTGCTCCTGCTCCTTTGTTGCTAGGATTCCAAATCTGTTCTTCAAGCAAACCACCACAAGTGAAAATGAAGACTTCTGCTTCCTGCCAGAGGTGAGAAGCCACCTCCCACCTTCCTGGGAATCCACATTCTCTTCCTTCTCCAGTGCCACCTCCACAGTCCTTGAGGTCTCCTCCAGCATTAAATCAATTAAGTCCTTGTGGTGGAGGATGCTTTAGAGCCTTGCCCCTTCCTCCTGTAGCTCTCTATCCTAACCTGAAAGCCAGTCTCCACAGTGACAAAACAAGACTTGGGTGGAAACCTCAATGGTGAGCAGTCTTGCCTGGATGGACACCTCACAGGTGCAAGCAGAGGAGGAGCTGGCAGTAGCAGTGGCACTGGCACAGCAACGTTACAACCATTTCTCTGGGGCTCAATCTGCCACCTCTCTTTTCCTGCTCTTCTTTCAAAGCAGACCTTACCTAGCCAATACCCCTGTAAACTGGCCTGTTCGCTCCTCCTTAATCCCAAAAGGTTCCCTTTCCCTGCTTCCACTCATCAATCTTACAATGAAGGAACAGAAAGAGTTTCTAGGTTAACTCCCTGGTGAACCCCCCCTCACTTACAACTCTAGTTAAGCAAGGGGCTTAAGTACCAATCTAGCTACTAGTTTTTAGCTACTTACACTAAATATATGTAGGTTAGCTACTCTTAAAAGAAAGAGCTTACCTTAAGGCTTCCCTGCAAAGAGGGGAGGGTGGGGGGTGACAAACTGACTTGCTAACTGATTTGTGAACTGCTTGCAACATGCCTTGTTTGCTCCCCGCCAAGAGTCATATTGGCTTGAATCCTTCCAGGCTGACAATGGCTTAGAATGAGGTTTTTAATTGCCTGGATGAACAATTTAACCACCATGATAGTATACGAAGATGAACCAATATCAATAGCCATGCTCTTGAGTAACTGTGGATGCCGCACTTTGTGCTGAACAGAGATCCAAGGAAGAGTGCCTGAACTGACCCAGTGAACATAACTTCTTATTGGCTAACAACGTCTGTGTACTCTACACCAGGGTTAGCAACATACAACCCACAGACAACCTCTCTTTTCCACCTCCCCCTCCTTCCCCATTCCAGTGACTCTTAAGGTATAAACAGACATCACCAAATTAAGTGGATCAGCTATGACAAGATGTGTCCCATGAAGCAATGGCCAATTCTCCTCAAACTCACAAGGATGACAGCAGTTCTACATAGAGCTTTCTCTACAGATCAGAAACCCTTCTTTCAGCAATGGGCAAGGGGAAAGCCAGTTCTATAAGTATACCCCAATGGAGGGTCTAGAGAAGCATAGAGGAAAAGGACATGAACACGAATGGTTCCCACACTCTAACAATTAATGGGGATTACTAGTGGATCTTGTAACAGCTAGATTGAATAAGATTTGCCCTATCTGTGCATGGGGAACACTGCATCCTCCCAAACAAAATGGAGTAGGAAATGCCACAAGTTGAGGTGGAGTTCCTACGCATGAGAGGACATGCATACAGCTCATACTCACTGTGCATGCTGTAAAGCAAGGACATAAAGGGCAGGGCAATTTTAAAGACAATACCCACTGTTTGAATAGAACTCACAATACAGGAAATCCTCGGTATTCATGGGTTCAGCATTCACAGTTTCAACTATTTGCGAATGCCAAACCCGGATTTTAAATGCACTTTAAATACTTACTGGAGTTCCTCGGGAGCTTCGCACTTGCTGCCGCCATGCCCCCACCACAAGAACCATGCCACCCCCACCCCTCCAGCCACAGGGGGCACTGCATTCATGAACACAGTGCCCTACTCATGGATTTTGCCATTTGCGGGGGATCACGGGTACATATCCCTTGCGAATAGCAAGGGTTGCCTGTATACAGATCTAAGGAGTGACAAGGAGGGCTGATGTGATCACTCCTCCTACTCCAGGTCACTCCTCCCAATCTAGAAGTGCTACTCGTTGCTTTTGGGGTTCTGCCTCAGACACACGCCTTGTATCCCTGCTCCAGCTTCAGCCAGACACTGAGAAAATGGCCTTCTGATCAGGCACTAAGTCAATGGCCTGTCATAAAATCTTCAAATACAGAACCACAAAGTAGCAAAACTCCATGAAGTGACCAAGTTTCAGTCAGTAAAATGACTAAGCTGAACTTTAAATTCTGGTAATAGAGACCAAATAATTCTGACCTTTATTTCTTTATATCACATGCAACACATGTACACATAGTTTTAATATCTGTTTAAAAAATGTTAACAAAACTCTCTCAGAAGGGACAAAATCCTTTACATACTCACATGTCAGAAAGTGAAATGACTTCACTCTTAGATACCTACTGTTTTATAGCATGCATGGAGATTAAATTGTTAGTTAAAAGATATTAAACTTGCTAAATTTATTTTACTCTGCTTATGTGAAAAGTGAAGCATCTGAAACACGCAACAGGCAAAGAGATTTACTGGGCAGGCACAACAGCCTTAGGAAGCAGAAGAGCTGGAGGAGCTGCTTTCTGACTCCTTTCTGCAGACATATGTTCCAGGCGCTCAGTGTAGAACCCATTGAAGTCCAACCTGAGGGAAAGCAAATAGTAGTCAGTTTTCCTATTCCAGTTTTTCCAAGATGTGTGAAAACAGAAGGGGAACTGTTAACAAGCTCCACAGATCAAAAGTTCCCAAAATTCCAGAGGAATCAAGATATGTAAGCTGGAGAAGCTTGTGATTAAAACCAGTTACCATTCTTTATGGTTCACAACAGCCATATCCATTAAAGTCTTAACAGAAGTCAATTATAGTTCTGGGAGGCATATTGACTAGAATTTCTAAAAAATCAGTTTGCCAATTTAAAAAAAAAAAAAAATTACAAAAAATAAAGGCACCCAGGAGGAAGCTTCTGAAGAGCACAGTATTGGCAGTCCAACAAGAAACTGTTCCAACATGAGGGAATCATAGGAAGAACGATGAGAGACCAGTGTGGCTGCACAATGAGCTTCTAGAATGCCTCAAAAAGGCAAAAGGAAAGCATTCCAGTACTTTTCACTGCATTTCAGGCAATGCGACACTTTCCTAGCTACAGTGATCTCACCTGTAGATTATATTCAGCATACTGTGTTCACAGTCATTGGTGCTGTAAACACTCAGCTTGTCCAGAAGGTCTAAGAGATGTGTTGAGAAATTGCTGTCAAATTTGCTGATAGTTGCCTCGAAGCCAGATGTCAAATGGAGGGTATCCGCATGTTCTGCTAAGAGCTATCAAATGGAAGCCAAACAAAATTAGGGAGCCTCCTCAGTTTTACCCAGTACTTGGATGCACAGTACTTTGGATCAGTAACTATTCCCTTCCTTTTTTCAACCTATTGTTTCTAATGCAAAAAACTGCCATAACATTTCAAAACTCTTCTGCCCCTGAAATACATTTTCTCATGTATTATCATACAACAGGATAAGCAGTTATGACTTGCTATAGGCTCCCTGCAGATGTGCAAGATACCCACTCATACAACATATTTCTGAGAATGGGTATTAGCAAGGAGCAGACATGAGGCCCAAGGGGTAACTGCAATAATTTTGCTTGGCTATCTTTGGACACGACCCCAGAGCGTCAGTTAGACCTGCTGAAGCCATGTTCTTTTGTCTCCAGAGAATGCCTGACAACATCTCCCTTCTCAACAATAAAGTGCATTAAAACAAAGAGCACTTATCAACGCCAGGTGATAGCCTTCGGGAACTAATCTCTGCTATTTGAGCACAGGCACTACCATCAGATGCATCCTGCTGGTGGCTTGTCATTGAGTACTAGGGGCCAACATGCAATGAGCATAGGCCAGGAGTATCCTGCTACTATGGTCTAAGTTATTGGAATATTTAGATCGGGGTTCCCAACTTGGGTGCCTCAGCATTGCCACCTCCACTGTAACCAGTTGAAACTGCCATGTGCGCCTCATGAAGAACTTGACCTGAGGCAGGAGTAAGTGCTTCTGCCTACATTAGGGTTATCTAATCACCCTAGAAGCAGATTCTCCTGCCTGCTTCACCACAGTCCTTCCCAGTCCAACCCTGCATGCTCTTCCAAGAAACAGGTGCAGGGGGTAGTTTCATCTGCCTGTATTCCTGTTTCCAGGAGGAGTGTACAGGGTCAGACCAGAAAAGGCTGCAGCAAGAGTAGATATATCTGCCACAGCCCTTCTCACTTTGGTTCTGGATATGGCACATGGTGCAATTCCACCTGGCTGTGGTGACAAGAGGAACCTGGCTGAGAACCACCAAGATAAGCTAAGACAGCACAACAGTGGTTCTCAACCAGGACACTGTCAAATTAAAACACACACACATAAAACAACAAAACACTTCTGGAGGGGTGCCCTGAACCTAAAATAGCAGTGAACCACTGGTTTAGATTATATTGCTCTGGAGTGCCACCTAGTGCCTGTTTGCAAGAGTGGTGTTTCAGTCTGGCAGGAGACTGAAAGGCTGTTAGCTAGACGGCTTATGCGAGGAGTTATTTGGCAGAGGAAATATGGATAAAGCATAAGTGTCCCAGCTCTAAAATAGACGGGCTAGAAAGAAGCTCAGAGTCCACAGTCAAGATGCTACATTGCAAATGGGAAAGAACCTGAGACCCAAGCCACACTGAACACCCACACACATGCCCATAGTGCAGCAAGACAGTACAGCTCAGAACCACCATATTTATGTGCATACCACATGTCCATTTTTTTTTCTTCCTAAAACAGAGAAAAAGGGGGTGTTGGAGGGTTGGGAAACAGGCAGTTCTACTTACCACTGTGCAGGGACTGCAGGCTCCAGCCATGCAGAACAGAAGCAGAGTCCTCTCATCAGCATCACTCCCTAACCCCTGTGGGAGACACTTGTACTACAACAGCTACAGAGTTAATCCTGTAACAGATGCAGTCTAGCTGTACAAACTGACATGGTAAGAGCCTTAATTCAGCAGCACCTACAACAGGGTTAAACAAATAGCTGTTGACCTCGCAGCAGGGATTGAGGAATGAAACTGAGGAGAGGAATCCCACTCCTGCTCCATGTGGTCCCAAGCTTCCAGCTCCTAAAGAAAACAGTTTCCTTGTTTAAGACATAAACCTCAATTTTCCAACACAATTGCTCCATGGAGGTACTGAACGGCGATTCTGCTGACTTTAGTGACTAAATAAGTGTCTAGTTGTTTGTTTGTTTTTTTTCTTAAATTTGGGCTGACTGACAGATTAAGACGGAGCTGGATTCTGCTCAACTTCCTCTAGAGTCCTCAGGACAAAGGAGATGCTTCACTGCTGCTGAAAGCTTAAAAGGTGTCAATCTGCCTGACTTGACTCTCTCACAGGTTTGACTGATAGGCTGAGTCTGCCATACTGACAGTTAGAAATGATATTACTTCACTTGAAAACTGAGCACTTTTTGTTTGGATTTATTGAGGTATAAGACTTTGGGACCCTCTATCAGTGTGAAATTGCATTCTGCTTGATGTTTTAAATATTTACCAAAGCTTCTGAGTTCATGGTTAAAAGAGCCCATTTTGTTAGTTTTGGGAGCACATAGTCTCCCTCATCTCCACTCCCCCCCACCACATTTCCCAAGAGAAACAACAAGCAATTTTTTTTTTTGTCCTACAGCTCTCTCAATATAGCGGAAAAGTTGAACCCCCCCTCCCCCAACACTGAATCCACAAGCATGGTCCAGAAGGCAGACAGAAACAATTAAGAATATATGCAGTCCTGTTCTGAAAAGTTGGTGTCTTACTTTATTAGTCAGCCTCTTCTTTGCAGACTCCTCGGCACGCTCCTGGTCTGTTGGTGGGCCCAGCATTGTGCCGTGCTCCAAGGTGAGCCGCTCCATCTCATTATCCAGTTTCATGCTCTGGGTGAACCTCTGGGAAAAAGCAGAATCGGAAAGACAGGAAAATATCAATAAAGTTAACACCACATCTCTACACTCACCAAGAAGCATAAAAATTAGCTTCCCATTCAGGCAAGCCATAGAGGACAATGGTTCAAAAAAGCCTCTCGGCAGGCAAGAAGTACACAGATACTGATCCATGTTTAAGCACCAGAGAAAGCTGTATTGCTCATACAGACTAGCATTTTCCAAGGAACTCCAGTTTTAACAGGTCAGGATTGAAAGTTAGTAGTAGAGTTGCACAGGGGGCCCAAGACTGGAAGTTTAAGAATAGCTGCTGGTCAGAACTGAAGTGCACTGGTAGAACTTAGGAGGAAGAGGGCAACTGAATGGCACAGGGTACAGATTTTACAACTGATACAAGGGCAGAGATGCCTGAAGAGCCTGCATAATACACAACCCAACACATGCTATGTGCCTATCTGTACTAAACTCCATCTATATTGTGAGAAGACATTGGAAGGATAGAGAGACAACCCCTTCCTAAAACTTCATGATTTAATCATCTCTGTGCCAAATCAGCTATGGTACAGAATGGTAACAAGAGGCAGTGAAGCTGCTCACAGGAACAGGAGAAATCAATATGAAACCCAGGCCTGTGAGGTTTGTAAGAGGCCTGAGTAAAGGTGCTTTTAATTTGATGAAGCTTTCAACCACTACAAATAAAATGAAATGAGAGTTCTGATTTCATAGACATTAGGGCTGGAAGGGACCTCCGAAGATTGAGTCCAGCCCCCTGCCTCAGGGGCAGGAAGTCAGCTGGGGTCAAAGGGTCCTAGCAAGAAAAACGTCCAAATGTCTCTTAAAGGAGCCCAGAGTAGGTGCTTGCAGCATCTCTGGAGGCCATCTGTTCCAGGCCTTGGGGGCTCGGACAGTAAAGAAGTTCTTCCTTGTGTCCAGCCTGAAACGGTCTTGGAGGAGTATTTGACCATCTGACCTTGTCATCCCTTGGGGCGCTCTGGTGAACAGACGTTCCCCCAGATTCTGATGCACACCCCTTATGTACATATAGGCAGCCACTAAGTCACCCCTAAGCCTGCGCGCCATCTGTTCCAGGCCTTGGGGGCTCGGACAGTAAAGAAGTTCTTCCTTGTGTCCAGCCTGAAACGGTCTTGGAGGAGTATTTGACCATCTGACCTTGTCATCCCTTGGGGCGCTCTGGTGAACAGACGTTCCCCCAGATTCTGATGCACACCCCTTATGTACATATAGGCAGCCACTAAGTCACCCCTAAGCCTGCGCTTTCCAGGCTTAAGAGTCCCATGGCTCTCAGCGTCTCATCATAAGGCCTGTTCTCCTGCCCTCTGATCATGCACGTGGCTCTCCTCTGGACTGTCTCAAGCTTCTCCACATCCTTTTTAAATTGTGGAGCCTAGAATTGGATGCAGTATTCCAGCTGCAGCCTCACCAAGGCCGAGTACAGTGGGAGGATGACATCCTGGGATCTGCTTAAGAAGCATCTATGGATGCAAGTCAGAGTTTTGCTTGCTTTACCAGCTGCAACATTGCACTGGTGGCTCATATTCATCTTGTGGTCAATCCTGACCCCCAAAGTCCCTTTCAGCCACGGTGCTAGCAAGAGTAGCACTGCCAAGCCTATAAGTATGCTGCAGAGGTTTTTTTCCCAAGGTGGAGTACCTTGCATTTTCTGGTGTTGAACGCCATCAGGTTTATGTCCACCCATTTTCTGAGCCTGTCTAGGTTGGCCTGGATCACCATCCTGTCCTCAGGTGTGGACGCTTTACCCCAAAGTTTGGTGTCATAGGCAAACCTGGCCAGTCCACTTTTGATACCAATGTCCACATCATTAATAAAGATGTTAAAAAGTATAGGCCCAAGGATGGAGCCTTAGGGGACCCCACCGGTCAAGGCACACCACAATGATTTACTTCTGTCAACTACCACTCTCTGGGTCCAGTCTCAGAGCCAATTCCATAGCCATCAGACGGCGATGTAGCCGAGGCCGCAGTTGGCCAATTTTTCCATGAGGAGATCATGGGACACCGGATCAAAGGCTTTTTTAAAATCAAGATATATGATGTCAATCTCTTCTCCCTTGTCCCAGTGATATGTCACCTAGTCATAGAAGGAGATGAGATTGGTCAGACAAGACCTACTCACAACAAACCCGTGCTATCCCTCAGGATGTTGCCATCAGCCAGTTTGTCAAGAATGGTCTCTTTGATAATTTTTTCCAAGCTCTTCCCTGGGATGGAAGTCAGGCTGATGGGCCTGTAGTTTCCCGGATCTACTTGCCTCCCTTTCTTGAAGATAGGCACCACACTGGCCTTCTTCCAATCTTTGGGTACTTCACCTGAGTGCCACGAGTTCTCGAAGATCCATGCCAGTGGCCAAGCTATGATGCCTGCCAGCTCCTTAAGTACCCGGGGGTGTAAGCTGTCAAGGCCAGCTGACTTGAAGGTGTCCAGCCTCTTAAAGTGTTCCTTCACATGGTCTACATTGATGAAAGGTAACAATTCTCCCCCACCCTGGCCATCCCTTGGGGCTGGTGAAAAATCAATACAAAATACTCATTAAGCAGGCTGGCTTTTTCCTGGCTGTCAGTTGTCCCATATGGTTTAGCAGGGGTCCAATGTGACCCTTGTTTTTCCTCCGGCTCCCCACATATCTAAAAAAGGACTTTTTATTGTCTTTGATATGTGTAGCCAGTTGAAGTTCAGTCACAGTTGTGGCTTTCCTGGTTTGCTCCCTACAAGTCCAGACCAGTGCAGAATACTCCTCCTTTGAGGTGGATTCAGTCTTCCATCCTTTATAGGTCTTTCTTTTTAGACACAGGAGGTCCACAAGTTAACTGCAGAGCCAAGGGAACTGCTGTGTGCCCTTTTGCTGCCTTTCCTCTGAGATGGGATAGTCATTGCTTGTGCTTCCAGGATCGCTCCTCCCCTCCCCTTCGGGTCATGGTCCCCTAGGGCCTCGCCAAGCCTCTTGAGCTTGTCGAAGTCAGCTTTTCTGAAGTCGAGGACTTCTGCATTGCTGACTGACTTGCCAGCTTTACAGTGGATGGGGAAGATGATCAGCAACTGGTCACTGTCTCCCAGCTTCCCTTCGATCATTAGGTTGCTGATTAAATCATCCCCCATTGCCAGTACCAGGTTGAGCAGCGCTTTGCCTCTCGTTGGTCTATAGACTTCTTGAGTCGGATAGAACTCATCCAAGCATGTGAGGAAGCTTTGCGACCGTTTGGATTTGGCTGAGTGCTCTTCCCATGAGATGTCTGGGTAGTTGAAATCTCCCATGACAACCATGCACTGGGAGCGTGCAGCCTCAGCCAGTTCTTTGAAGAATTCCTGGTCGAGCTCTTGATCCTGGTTAGGAGGACCCTCCTCAGCTCCCCTGCAGCTGGGCTACATCCCTCCCACTACAGGCCCCTGCTTACCTCCAGGTAGGCTGGAGCTCATCGGTGGTCCTGGGGTCCACTTGGGGGGTTCTGGGGGTCCCTGAGCTCATGGGGGTGCAATGGGCTTCCACCTGTGAGTCTCTCGCTAGAGCTGGAGACTGAAGTGCACCCTACCCTTCCCTGTCTCATGCACCGGGTGGCTCTGGTCACGTGGTTCCCTGGGGAGCCAGGGTGATAAACTGGTGATAAGCCTCCAGGTGATAAACTCTGCACACTGAGGTGATGTGGATGCAGCAGCAAGAACCATCTTAAAATTGATCATTAAATAATGCTCAGTGCCCACAAGCTGGAGGAACAGCAACTGTTCCCCATAAATTCAAAATATAGGACGTAAGTGAGGAAGACGTTTGAAATCTCAACACTTCAGTTAGAGTGCCTCTTCCTGTTCAAAGAGGCAAAGTGTTTCAGCAGGCAAAAAGAGGAACGAGTCAAAAGATTTGCACTCTAAGAAAGGAGTGGCACACTAAACAACTATCAGCAGCCAGGTGAATGCAGGGAGGCTGCTTACTTGCATACAGTTTGTGAACATGACACAGACGGACATCAGCTTGGAGAAGATCTTCAGCAGCTCAGGATTTGTTAGCATGCAGTCCTTTAGGCAGTTATCCAGGAAGCTTGTGTGATGGCTCAAGACATCATCAATATTGGATGCCTGTTACAGAGAAACACAACAACAGTAAGCTACATACCAACCAGTTCCTTCTCACCCACTTTTAGAGATTTAAAATATCACTGGTAAGGCAGTCAAATTAATGGACAAAAGAAATTAAAATTGCACCAAGACATTAAGAAGCTTACAGTGCTTTACATATAATTCATGTCATCTTAAGCACACACTGATGTGGGATGAACAAAGACTGAGAACCCAAAACAAGCCATGGGAGGAGTAAGAATATTACAGTAAATACACTCGGGGCATCTGCTGCCCATTGTCAACTATAATAGGGGACCAACAGCACCACCTTTCCTACAGCTAGTACAGAATAGGGATAAACCTATTTTTCTGAGAAGATGGAAAGGTCAGTTCTGATATTCCTTTCACAAAGAGGGTGCCTTTTCTCTAAGCAGAGTCTCATAAGAATGAGTTTTAAAAAAGAAAGATTGGCATAAAGCACTACATCACAGTGAAAGGACTGTCCTTTTCTCACATTTCTAAAAGTTAGAGGTACAAATTCATAGCAAAACTGACCTTGCAGTCCAGCCAGCCACTGGAAGTTGGGGAACATGAGCTCTCCAGAATGCAGGACTCTTTGGCCATGCTGGCCATGGTTGTAGACAGATCAATAAGGCTCATCGCTGCAGCCAATCTTAGACCCACACCCCTAAACCCACCCCCAATCCTGGAT
>NW_005842594.1:295944-300137 GCF_000455745.1 Alligator sinensis | reverse complement strand
ACCCCCTTGCCACCTCCTGATCTGCTGCTGCTATTGCTGGACTCTTTGCTGATATGGCCACAGCAGCCTCCCCCATGCACTGGGCAGGATCCAGCCTGCAAAGAGTCTCACAGTCTGGATGTGGCCCAGGACCTCATGTGAGCTTGACATTCCCGGACTGCAGAAGTGTATCAAAAGACTCTGGTAGAGAATTAAAGACTGGGATGATTCTATTTCATAAGTGATCACAGAATCATAGAAAAGTAGAGCTGGAAGGGACCTCCACAGGTCGTCTAGTCCAACCCCTTGCCTGAGGCAGGATTATTCCTATCCAAACCATCCTGTACAAATCCACTGTCCAACTGTTTGGTAAAACTATACAGTCAACCCTAATAGAACCCAAAACACAACACCCTAACCTATCACAGGTGAAATACGGGACAATGGCAATCAACATCCTGCTGCTGTAAAAATTCTTAATAGATGCTCAAGAGATTTTAGGAAGAGGGCCATGCCCCACCTACAGAGGAAGGTGAACACCCCAGTCAGTACCACCCTGACAATGGGGTAAAATTTCTTCCTGACCCCAAATATGGCAATCATTTTGACCCTGAGTGGAAAAGCAAGACCCTCTAGCCAGGAACTGCCATCCTGAAGTCTCAGCAGGAGCACTGGCATACTTGATTCAAAATCCCCAGCCTAAGGAAGTCTTAAAAAAAACCCTGACATATCCCTCCCAGCCCCACATAGCAACCAGCAAAGCCCAGAAGCATAGGAAACACCCACAGTGGAACACAGGCATAGCTATGCTCAGATAATCCCTAACCAGTGGCTGTCCAACCTCTTCTTGAGCATCTCAAGTGATGGGAAAATCAACAACTTCCCTAAGCAGTCTATTCCACTGCCTCATTGTTTTAACAGTGAAGAAGTTTTTCCTGATATCCAATCTAAATAAGTAACAGCAATATATCACAGTCTCCCTGACCCAAAAGTTCGGTCCTCTGGACTCAGAAAGAGGCTTAGGGATTCTGGAGAGATCATTAGTTGTTGCCCTTATCAGAAAGCAAGGCAAGTGACAGACTCAGGGGCTCATGAGTACATCCTTGTATCCCAACACTCTAGAACTCTTTCCATCATGCAGGAGTTTCCTCCATTTTTCCTTCCCGATTGTTTTCTTGGCATGTTGAATCCAGCCACTACTTACACACTACCTAATGATGTAGAGAAGTCATCAGTGTTCCAATGTGGTAAAAGCAACATCACTTAGAGTGTATCTACATGAAACAATGCTGTTTACATACATCTGAGGTTGAGTTAACATGTTCAGCACTGATAATGAAAATAGGGTAGCTCACTGGAGGAGTAACTTTTTAAAATTCATCTTACCTCTTCCCCAGACAAAAAATAAAGTGTGGCAAGCTCCTCTAGAACAGTTAACATTTAATATTCACCTGCAGTAACTGAAATCACTTTTTTCCCCTCAAACTAAAAGGTGAAATATGTTAGTTCAGTTACTTGGGACTCCTGCTTTAAGCCAAATCTGGAAACTCACCGACTTCAGGTTTTTCTCAAGGATATGCCACGTCGGCTCCATCACTTCAAACATCATGTAATACTGGATATTCTGTACAAAATTCAACATCCGTTGTCGCAGTGTGAAAGCACCAGCAAACCTGAACGAAAAGTAACAAGTAAGCCAGCTGAGACGTGGCAACAGTTAGTTGGATGCCTAGAAGCCTAATCTTTAGGATTATCAATATGGTACTGTGTTAGCACCAAATTAACATTAAAGAAAACTTAACCAAGAAATCAACTAATCAGAAGGCCTTTTATCAGATATCAAAATGCTGCTTCAAACTGCAGCATGTTCTCAAGCCTGTCAGAAACATAAAATAATTTGGTTAAAAGTCAGACCAAGGAACATTTAAAGCATGTAATCAGGAATAACAACCAACTTGCCAGCTGTTCTGCTGGAGGGAAAAGGCCATACCATTTAGCTGAATGCAATGAGTATTGCTTAGCAGTCTTATTGCTGATCCAAACATTGCACAGTTGTCTTTCCACGTGCTTACAATAAAACATATGTCTGAAAAGCATCTGGTACCGTGTTAAAGCTTTTCTGAAAAGAAAAAAAAAGAAAGAAAAAGTACAGATCAAACTATCTTCTCATTAGTAAACAAAAACTACACTGTGGTGAGTGTCAAATGACATCCAACACAAAACTGCTAAAGCAAGGAAAAGAAAAACGAAGGCATCTGCTATGTCAGGGGTGGGCAAAATACAGCCCACAGGCCAGCCTGCATCTGCCCCTCTAGTGCTCCACACGGGGCCAAGCCCCACCCCCTCCCACCGGGGTGCCCACGCTCCCGCTGGCCTAGGCTCCAGCCAGCTTCTGGTGCGCTGTTCCCAGTGTAGCTGCGGCCAGTCAGATGCTCCTCTGTTTCCCTCTCCCCCAGCAGAAGCTGCCAGGCTAAAGCTTCCTGCCTACCTGCCCACCTGCGTGAAGCAGCACAGCAAGAGCGGGAGTGGCTGCTGGAGGTGAGGGAATGTAGCAGCACCCAGTAGGCTGCAGCTGCATTGGGAACAGTCCCACCAGAAGCTGTGCACTGGCCATATCATCCCCTTGCCTGCAGCTGTAGTGGGGCTATTCTGGAAGCTGCACACTGGCTAGGGCCTTGGCTGGCAGGGCTGTCCTGCTCCCCTTGCCTCCAGCTGCAGTGGCTGCTATGCAGCTCCAAGTTTGGGGGACGGAGCGGGGGGAGGGGAGGCTTTAGCTGGGCAGCTTGAGCTCTGGCTCTAGCTCTCAGCTGCCTTCCACCAGCTCTGCCCATTCAGCATGATAACCAGCCACTTGCAGGTGAGCAGAGCAGGTGGAAGGCAGCCCAGAGCCAGAGCTCCAGCTGAAGCTTCCACCTTAGTGCCCAGAACAGTGAAGCAGGGGCAGGGCAGAAGGAGGAGCAGCAGCAGCAGCCGCAGCTGGAGACAAGTAGAGCAGAACAGCCCTGCCAGCCCAAGCCCCAGCCAGCACACAGCTTCTGGTAGAGCTGTTCTTGGTGCGGCTGCAGACAGCCAAGTGCTGCTGTGCTCCCCTTGCCTTCAGTAACAATGTGAGCCTAGCAGGCTGCAGCCGCGCTGGCAACAGCCCCACCAGGAGCTGCACACTGGGGCTAGGGCTGGGGCTGGCAGGTATGGGCGGGAACACAGAGCGGGTTGCCCTGGGTGGGGCTTGACCCCATGTGGAGCGCTGCAGGGGCAGCTGTCGACCAGGCAAGCTGTGCTGCACATGCCCCCTGCCTCCCAGACAGCCTCCACATCCCCTCCACACACCCCTGCCACCTCCCCCTGGCATAGGGCAGGGCATGCAAAGAGCAGATCACACATCCTGCTCCAAACACTGTTCCGCACCTACCAAAGCCCCATAGGGAGTTTTGGCAAGTTGCTGGACATGGGGGAGGGGCAGGTGACCCAGCCGGCCACAGCTCATCAAAACTCCTCATGCAGCCCTTGGGCCCAAACAATTGCCCACCTCTGTACTATGTCATACCAAAGATGCAGTGTGTTTTCTGTTTGTCACATATATCAATTGTTTTAGTGGTGAGATGTGCAACTGGAACTGTACTAGCTGGGAAACTGCTTTCCTGCACCCTTTTCTCCAATTCCACCCCACTACAAATGGCCACACGCTTTTCAAACAGTTTTCAAAAATCATATTCACTCCTGGTTGGAGACCATACTAGACATCCTAGAAAACACAATCCTAAAAATTAATATTTATGCCTGAACAATTTGCCAAGATTGAAAGAGGAAGAACTGTGACCAAGACATGGCTTTTGACACAGTGACCATTTCTTTGCCTGCAGTTAATGCACTGAAGATGCGTGGCAGTTATTTATACTTTCAGATACTGAATATTGTGCACCACCGACCAGGCATGGCTCTTTCTGTATAGCTTTAAATTTTTAAACTCTACAGAGCAGAGATACAGAGAAGTGGGGCAAATTCATGGAATATCTACTTCGTAAGTACAACCCTCTAGTTAAAACGAGCTAGTCCATTTCCTCTCCCACAATGTAAAAAGACAGGTGAGAAATCAGTGCTGTCATTTTCTAAGAAAGTGCTTTTCCCCAAGATTCAGTCTGTTGAATTTATCATCATCCAGCATTCTAGGGCACTTTTACACATGCTCCGGGGGTGGGTGGGGAGTAGTGCTTTAG
>NW_005842594.1:286845-295934 GCF_000455745.1 Alligator sinensis | reverse complement strand
GCGGTTCTGAGCGCCGCTCTAATTAAAAGCGCCATCCCACCTTGTGTATCAGCATCCCCACGTCTGAATGGCGGCAGGGGTCCTTGAACTAAAGCTCATTCAACAAGCTTTAGTTCAAGCATCCCCACCACCATTTTTAAGCACAGGAACGCTGATACATGAGACACAAGAAGCTGCTGGAATGTGATAATGGCTATACTCCAGCAGGCTTGATTAATCAAGTCTGCTCCAATGCATTGTGTGTTGGAGTAGCCTTTATGCTTGTGTATAAGCACCCCTAGTGTCCAATGCTATATACCCTGGGAGCATGGATCTAGTCTCCTTTCTAAAAGTAAGTTGAGGGATAACCGATAGTTAAAGAAATCAAGCTTAGGAGAATAAAATGTTTTATACAAACTTATTTCTAAAGAAGCAAGGGTCAGCGTAAAGGGAAAAAAAAAAACTAACAGTCATTTAACAATGGATCACTGTTAAGTGGGTAATCTCATCTAAGTCCCTGATGCTGAAAGAGCAGCAATCCCATCTGTTTATCCTGTCATGTGCAGGATTGCTAACATTTGCTGATGAAGACCTGGGATAGACTGCTGTGAACAAGTGCAATTTTCAAACTTGACAGAATGAAAAAAAACAATTTCTACCAGGATACTTGAACATCCTTCTTCAAACTGTTCTCCTCCATTTTAATACTAGGAGAAGAATGTTTTTCTTATTTAAAAAAAGGTGTTTCATTTGCTCAGACTTTCAAACAAGAAGTGGCATTCATGTAGAAGAGACCTGATCTAGAGTATTTCAGCTTGAAAGGCAAATGCTTCAAGCTGTTTTAAGTAAGTATCAACTAGATGACTGATAGACTGAAAATGCTTAGACAAGCTTAAAGCAAAGGAAGATGTTATTAATGTTCCAGCTAGGTTACAGAAAATATTTTTTGTGGGTGATATATTTTATTGGACCAACTGTATGGTTGGGATAGATTCAGATGAGCTTTCAGATATTACAGTACCCTTCTTCAAGTCTCTGGGAGAGGAGCAGACAGCAGAACAGAGCAGATGGAACACAAACTTGTATAAAACTCCACATGGGAATAAAAACAGGATACAAGAGAAATGATATCAAGTAGCCAAAAGACAAGAGACACGAAATAAAAACTTGATGAACAAGATCATACAGGACGGTCATTATCACTTGCAAAGTGCAGAGATTAGCCAGCATCCAGTAAATTACAACAGATCAAAATCATTACCCATAGTTCTTAGTGTCCAATAGGCTAATGAATTTTTGTTCACGGGACTATCTTGTGAAGGTGTTTTATAAATTTCCTTTGAGAACAAGAACAGTGAGGTCATACAGGGAGTGATTTTTCTGTGAAAAGTGTTCTCTAAACTGTGCTCTGGTGTCTCTGTCCTTTATCTTTTTTAGTGATCATTCATTCTGGTGTACAATTTGTCTGGTTTCACCCACATAGTTTCAATAAGGGCATTGTGTGCACTGGATGAGGTATAGCACGTTCTGGGACAACATGTATAATTCATTTGGAGTTTTACACAAGCTTTTGTTCTACCTGATACTTAGCTTGGCCATATGTGCTTCTCTCCTAGAGACTCAAAGAAAGGTACTGTGATACCACAAAACTTCTCTAAGTCTCCTTACACCATGCAGTTTGTCCAATAAAAGATGTCAAACACAAAAATTCTTGTCTCACATCATTTCCTGGACTATCATGGGTATAACCATCACTTCAACACTAACGGCTAGCTATGTTATACATTTTTATACAACTTAGAACAGAAGCTTGAAATTCTAAGTGTGCATCAGATATTATGGTAATTTAACTTCCAATTGGGCAACAGTCCACACTGAAGTTTGGTATGAGCATTTAAGGAGCAGAACAAATACACCTAGATGATCTCAGTACTGCCCTCCTCCCACCCCTGCATGTCAGTAACTAACATTCAAGGCATTCAGATGTTCTGTTGGTCTCTACCATTGTAAATTCTTTGCAAAAGTTGCTAAGCCTTTTCTTTCTAGTACTAATACTTTACCTGTTTATAATGAGGGATAGAGGCCATTTGACAATATAATCAAAAGAGAAAGCTTCCAGACCACTAAGAGTGAGCTCTGTGGGATCTGCATTGATAATAGACTTTTCTTGTTTAGTTTCAATAGCCAGAACTCGCAAGAGCTGTGTAATGAGGTCATGGGGCATAAGGTCAATCTGTAAAGCAAAAAGAACAGAAAAATGATACTGTATACAGTGCACTTTCTAGCACTGATTAGCTGCAGACATATATGGCAGGGCTGGCCCAAGCATACCATACCCAAATTATTATGGATTTGAAGACCTGACAGAAATAAATGCCCCAAATAACAATGAATATCTAGTACAGTATCCAGTATACAGATGCTAATCCTCATCAGTTCTAGTGACTTTGTCTGAGTGAGCAGACAGAAAAGGGTCACTTTCATGTTCTGTAGAGAGATTAACTACTGGCCTCTTTAAAAGGGCTTTAAAAAAAGGCAGTAAAGATCTCTCTCTCTCATTGAATCCATTACTACAGACATCTAAACATGAAAAAAGCATGTTTGAGAGGTTCTCAAGGCATTCACGCCAACATTTTTTTAACAAAATGATAAGTGAATGTTAGTTCCATGATGTCCAAGGTTTTTTTTCCCCCCCCCATCATGCCACTGATTCTGCTTGTGTAGTATTCCATCTTTTCCCCAAACCTGTGTTTATCTGGTTTATTTGCATTATGAGCTTTTCAGGGCAAGGACCATCTGCTACTCTGTTTCTGCTGTGGCCTGCACAGCAGGGCCCCATTTCTGGTCAACCTTTGGATAATAAACTTGATTATCATCAATTAAGAGACAGATACTACTGAAATTCAGAAACCAACTCTTAGTCAGTGGCGATGCGTAGGAGGTGCACATGCACCTCCTGAGAGCGCTGGTGCACCCCCTGACAGTCAGCACTCCCCACTTAGGCGACAGCCAGGGGGACATGTGGGAGCACTGGCTGGGGAGTGGGGGCACCCGGAGAAGTGCCGCTGGCACTTCTGGATGTCCTGCTCACGCTTCCGGGTCGGTGCAATCAGCTGCTCACGAATGCCCCCCTCCCCTCATGGTTGGTGAGATCAGCCACGACCCCTGCATTTGCTGACTGGCCCCTGACTCAGGAGACACCAGTCGCCCTTGCTTTTAGTTAAAACATTCTGTCATACTGCTTTCAACCGTGGGCTTAAAAGAGTTATGAACACATCCAGAAATACCCATTTTGTAGGACTGCTATGTTTATACAGCAACCAGCAAAATGGCTTGATGAGGATGGCTATACCCAAGTTCCTGGATGACCGGAGCTCCCAGATGGATACCATTTTCATGACTCTTCCATCATTACTGTACATCTTTAATCTCAGTAGAAAATAGTTTGTCTCAGAAAATATGTTTTGGGGCTGTCATCTCTGTGTTCTAGAATTCTTTGTTTTGCTCTTGAAGATATATGGTTTTCTAAAATTTGAGATACCTCAATTGCAGATTACTTTCTGCTTATATTGACTCTCACCTTTAAAATGAACTTGTTTGCCTTTCCTAGTACTCCCCTCTCCCTTGCATGTTTTTGTATTCAAGTGACTATTTGATAAGCTGCTCTGTGCATGTCTTTTCACAGCATCTGATGAAGTGAGCCAAGCTCTCAAAAGCTCATGATATATGTATATATAATTGATTTAATTAGTCTATAATGGTGCAAACCTACCCTGCTTCTCACCTTTAAATCATCTTTAAAAGGGTCTGTGTTGGCAGTGCTCATTCTCAGTGCTAATTCAAGCAAAGCTTCTAATCTAGTAGGTATAATATCATCTACAGGCTTTTTAAGTTCTTCTTCAGTGAGATCCATGAAATGCACAAAGAAATCTCCTTGGTCCATTAGGAAGTAGTGCTTTATAGACCTGCTCAACAACATGGAAATAAAAAAGAATACACGTTTATTAAATAGGTTAAGTTAATTTATGTAATACTAAATCTAGAAAAAAGGATGGGGGGTGGGGGAGAAGAAAAGTAAGAGCAATCAACTCCCAGTAAACATGCAGGCTTCATTAACTGTGCTCTTCTACATGACATGCAGCCAGAATCATTAGCTTACTTAGACATCATTCAGTCGCAATAAACACCGTTCTGAGGCAAAGAACTGTGTTTTCTCCCTATTATCATATTCAAGATCTGTTTGCATGATAAGATTTATTTTTAAAAAATAGATACTCCATTACTGATTGAAGGTGCAGCACAGCTATCCTAGACAACAAAAGACAGCCAGGCTAAGTATAATCAGTTAGGAGTAAAACACTGAATTGAAAGTAATTGAGCTAGCGGAATTCAGAAAAAACATAAATGCTTACATTTAGTTTTTGTCAAATAACTTGACCTACAGTGTTGTGCACCAAAATGTAGTTGGTTTCCAGCAGCTAGAGTTTTGAGGTACATTATACATGTACCTATTTTTAATTGGTGGTGTGTCACATGTACCATGCTTTGACCACAGATTTTTCCCCCCCCTGAGGTATCTGTAGAACATATTCTAGCTCTGGCTCTCCTCATGCCCCTGTGCTGAGGGGATAAAGGGTGGTGCACACTTCCTGCTCCTCAGTAGTTTCCCTCAGCCATAGAATCCTATAAGGAAGAGGTGAAGAAGCACAGAATTCAAACATGCATGTGGAGTCTACATCAAGTGGACTCCAGGTATAGTAAATGGCTTTCTCCTTTCAGAAATTGTCCACCTACACATTCTCAGTCGTGGGAGACTCCAAAGCAGTGCCTACAATTATGGGTGAGGATCTTAGAGCTCCTTTAAGCAACCAGTAATTTCAGGACTGCTCTGCCAGTCAGAGCATCAGCTCTTTATAAATCCATGACAACATAATGCTTTGTGCAGGTATAGACGGAGCTCCAGATGCCTGCCATCCAGCTATCATTTATGGAGATATTAGGTAGATGTGCTATGGCAGTAGCCTGGAGTCTGGTAGAAAAAACAAACAAACAAACAAACCCCCCCCCAAAACAAAAAAAACCCCCAAAACCCAGAGATCTTCTAAACACCTTGGTCATATGAAGGTAATAGATACAAGGTCTTTGCCTTCTGTTCGTGAGGAACGGAGTTTCAGGTAGAACAATGCCAAACTGATCGGCTGTCTCAAATGAAAGTCAATAACAACTTTGGGCAGGTACTCTGACCATGTCCTCATGGACATCCAATCAAATAAAAGCAGCATTTGTTAAGAAAGTTTGGATTTCACCCATTCTTCTTGCCGGTGTAACCACTACCGGGGAGCCCATTTTTCACAGGTTTCCATGGGATCAATGGTGCCCTCCTCAGTTTCAGGGTCCCTAACTTGCAAGGGGGGAGGGTGGGGAGGGCGTGGGGAGGGAGGGGGCAGGACCTCTGGAGAAGCCCTTGAGAAATGTAATGTCTGTTGAGTGAGAAAAAAAAAATGCTGACCATTGAGACTAAAGGGAAGAAAACCAAGATAGCTGCCAGGTAAAACTTAATCAAGATCAAGGAAGGGGGACTGATGCTTCAAGATCAATTAATAGTCCAATACTGTGATTCTCAGTTGTACTGCTGCAACACACTGGAGTACTGCGAGATCTTTTGAAGGGTGCTGTGGCTCCCAGCCCCTGTGTGAGGAGGTAAGCACTGGCTCCTCCATAGGTCGGGTACCCGACACCCACTCCAGTATCCCATGGACAACCAACACCCCTGGCTTCTTCAGTCTCTGTTGCCCCTCCCACCAGCCCCATGAAAATTGGTAGGGGGAAGAACGGGAATGAACTGAGCCAAAAAGCACAGCCCCCTGTCCCCCAGCAGCCACTACACCAATTGCTCCCACACTCCGAGTGGTATGTTCAGCTGTGGGCAGGCAGGTGTACACATGTGGAGCCATGCCGTCTCAGATGAGCTCTTTTCCCTGCTCTTGGAGCTGGTGAAAGGGGCTGGGGGAGGGGGAGAATGGTGGTTCTGGTCACTGGCATTCAAGTCCCCAGAGGAACAGTGGTAGATGCAGGGGCTCTGCTTGCTCCCTCGGGTACAGACCAGGGGCAGGGAATGGGGAGGACAGCAGAAAGAGTGGAGCATGGCAGGATCCTGCCCCCGCCATACTCACCTGGCACCAGCCTCTGTGCCTCCAGTGGCCAGTCACCCCCCTTCCACCCACTGCAAGGATGCAGGGACAGTTGCCTCCTTCAGAGGTTTAAGGACCCACTCCCAAGCTCCTCAATTTACCCTGCAGAGCAGCTCCTGCCAATACAGATCACCATGTACTCCTCCCTGCCAGCCATGCCCTGCCCACTGCTGCCCTCCCTGCCACCCCATGAGATCCTTTTAAGGATGCAATGGAGTGCGAGAAGGTAAGCACTGTGATCAGAGACCTGACAAAGAGTGTCCTGCCTTGAAGAGTGTGTCTAACTTTATCCCAACCACACAGCTGGTCCAATAGAAGATATCACTCGAAGAAATCCTTGCCTCTTGCAAGGTAAGCACTGTAAAAAATAATTTAGCTTTTAAATGAGATGTCACTAAATTCCAAGAGTTATCAAGGGGTCCCTCAACTATCAAAAGATTGAGAACTACTGGTCTAGTAGACCTGGTACAGTAGACTTGGCCTGCACTAGAATGAAACCCTGGTCCACTTCACTAAGTAGGTATGCCTGCTATAGACCTTTCTGTTGTGGATTAGAATGTCCCTGACTTGGGTTGAAAATCCTCATTCTACCCAAGAGACCCATCTAGAATCCAGGCTGTGAGATGGAGGGGGCGGAGCTCTGGATGGAGAATGCTCCCTCTTCTCTGTGTTAACAGGGTTAAGACCAAAGGCAACACCACAGGATCTCTTACCAATAGAGATAGAAGACCTTGATGCAAAACCTGACTCGGGGCTATAGTACGGGGCTGTTAGTAATGCTTAAGCTCAGTCCTGTCTTACCTTGAGACAGACTTGCAGGATCAGAAATGCAGGAATTATATATGCATGCACAATTATATTATCATGAAAGAAATCTAGAAAGAACCTCAGCTGAGCCACCCCACCCAGATGCAAAATAAGAGACACTTATTAGTCTTGACTTGGTCTATGACCCCATTTTTCATAGAAGAAAGTTAGTCTGTCCCAAGGTAAGAGGGAGAAAGACCACTAAACATGTCAAGGAGGCCACAGATTGGCATCACCTCTGGCAGAAAGGAAGGGGAGAGGGGTAGCTGGAGCCAGTAAAAAGGTCTTAAGACACAATGGAGTCTTTGGGCTCCCTAAGGTGGTAAAAGGGGAACCTTGTACACATTCCCGGGATGGAAAGGTTCTAGGAAAGCTCAAAAAAGAAGGGGTGGATAGAAGATGAGTGCTACTTGAGGCTAAAACCAGAAAGACACATGAAACTCCAACTAAGCAAGGAGCTGAGAAAAACTGAGCAGGAAGTGTGCACCACCCTTTTATATCTGCGGCAGAGAGACACAAGGGAGAAGAAGGATTAGGGCATGCTGTAGGGATATCGCTAAGGCAGAAAGTCTCTGGTCAAGCACAGGGCATGAGATATGTCTATAAGAAAGAATGTGTGTGGACTTTTACGTGAAGGAGATCTTTGGGTTTCTCATGGTGGTTCCACTTAGTCCTACACAGAGTGAATTACAGTAGTCTAGTCTGAAAATGTGATCTCACCAAATAGTAAAGAAAAAACGTGAGCACAACTTGTGTTAGAGGTTGCAAACCCTGCAAAAAAACCCGAAAATGAGAAGAACACTGCTTCATTATTAGAATATTTATATTTAATATACATATGTTACGGGCCAATGAGACGTAAAGCGCTGCTCGACTTGGTACTGGCAACTGGAGATGACCTAATCAGCGACCTAGTGATCAATGGGAAGCTGAGTGACAGCGACCATGAGCTGATCACCTTCACCATCCGCCAAAAAGCTGGCAAGTCAGTCAGCAACACTGAAGTCCTTGACTTCAGGAAAGCTGACTTCGACAAGCTCAGGAGGCTTGTCAGTGAGGCCCTAAGGCACCACAAACCCAGGGGGAGGGGAGTTCAAGATGAGTGGTTGCTCCTCAAGGGAACGATCCTCAACGCACAAGCTAATTCTATTCCATCTCGGAGGAAAGGCAGCAAAAGGGCACAGCAGCCCCCCTGGCTCTCCAGGGATCTAGCAGACCTCCTGAGGCTAAAAAGAAAGGTCTACAAAGGATGGAGGACGGGATTCACCTCCAAGGAGGAATATTCTGCACTGGTTCAGTCCTGCAGGGAGCAAACCAGGAAAGCCAAGGCTGCAACTGAACTCCAAATAGTTTGACTATCAAGGACAATAAAAAGTCCTTTTTCAGATATGTGGGGAGCCGGAGGAAGAGCAAGGGCAACACTGGAGCCCTGCTAAACCAGAAGGGACAACTGACACCCAGGAAAAAGCCAACCTATTAAATGGGTACTTTGCGTCAGTCTTTCATCAGTCCCATGGGACACCCATGCCCACTACAGAACAGGGAGGTCCAGGTGAGGCAGATCCCCTGCCCTCCATCAATGCTGACCTCATGAAGGAACACCTTAAAAGGCTGGATACCTTCAAGTCAGCTGGCCCTGACAGTCTACACCTCAGGGTACTCAAGGAGCTGGTGAGCATCATAGCCCAGACCCTGGCACGGATCTTTGAAAACTCCGGGTGCTCTGGTGTAGTGCCCGAAGACTGGAAGAAGGCTAATGTGGTGCCTATCTTCAAGAAAGGGAGGACAGTGGATCCGGCAAACTACAGGCCCATCAGCCTGACCTGTATCCTGGGGAAAAGTTTATTAAAGAGGCCATCCTTAATGGACTGGCCAACACCAACATCCTGAGGGATAGCCAGCACAGGTTTGTTGCAGGTAGGTCTTGCTTGACCAATCTCATTTCCTTTTATGACCAGGTCACCTATCACCTGGACAAGGGAGAAGATATTGACATCTTATATCTTAACTTCAAAAAAGCCTTCAGTCTGGTACCCTATGATCACCTCGTGGCGAAACGGGCCAACTGTGGCCTTGGGTCCACCACAATCCGCTGGCTGGGAAATTGGCTCC
>NW_005842594.1:282569-286823 GCF_000455745.1 Alligator sinensis | reverse complement strand
TGACGGAAGTCAATCGTCATGGTGCCCTGTGACCAGTGGGGTCCCCCAAAGCTCTGTCCTTGGACCCATATTGTTCAACATCTTAATTAATTATGTGGACATCGGAGTCAGAAGCGGACTGGCCAAGTTCGCCGATGACACCAAACTCTGGGGCAAAGCATCCACACCTGAAGACAGGAGGATGATCCAGGCTGACCTGGACAGGCTCAGCAAATGGGCGGATGAGAACCTGATGGTGTTTAACACGGAAAAATGTAAGGTTCTCCACCTTGGGAGGAAAAACCTGCAGCCATCCTTATAGGCTCAGCAGTGCTATGCTGGCTAGCACTATGGAAGAAAGAGACCTGGGGGTCATCATTGACCACAAGATGAACATGAGTCTTCAATGCAATGCTGCAGCTAGTAAAGCGACCAAAACGTTAGCTTGCATCCATACGTGCTTCTCAAGCAAATCCCAGGACGTCATTCTCCCCTTGTACTCAGCCTTGGTGAGGCTGCAGCTGGAGTATTGCGTCCAGTTTCAGGCACCACAATTCAAAAAGGATGTGGAGAAGCTTGAGAGAGTCCAGAAGAACCACGCGCATGATCAAATGTCAGGAAAACAGACTGTACGATGAGAGGCTGAGAGCTACGGGACACTTCAGCCTGAAAAAGCTCAGGCTCAGGGGTGATCTGATGGCCACCTGTAAGTTTATCAGGGGTGACCATCAGTATCTGGGGGAACGTTTGTTCACCAGAGCGCCCCAAGGGATGACGAGGTTGAATGGTTATAAACAACTGCAAGACCATTTTAGGCTGGACATAAGGAAGAATTTATTTACTGTCCGAGCCCCCAAGGTCTAGAATAGCCTGCCATCGGAGGTGGTTCAAGCACCTACAGTGAACACCTTCAAGAGAAATTTGGATGCTTATCTTGCTGGAATCCTATGACCCCAGCTGACTTCCTGTTCCTCGGGCAGGGGGCTGGACTCGATGATCTTCCAAGGTCCCTTCCAGCCCTAATGTCTATGAAATCAATGAAATATAGGAAAATAAATCAAACCTCAAGTGAGCCACAAGCTCCTTCTCCTCCATTAGGAAATCCAGAAGAACTTTGCTTGCATAATTATAAGCTTTTTCTATTTGTTCCACATATGCTCGCTCTTTCAAGGTATAGATGACCTCTTTAGCCACGGGGCAGGTAACATCACGACCACATTCTCGAACAACATTTAAATATTTTCCTAAAAGCAAAAGGAAGTTGCAGTCACCGTTTATTTTATCCAGTATTAATGACATCTTTGTTGCCTCTCCAAATATTTAGGCCAAAATTTTCAAGTGAAAGGGTAAAATCTTCAAAATGGCTGAATGATTTAGGAGTCTTAAGTTCTGCATCCTAAACATAAGCCCATACTTCCTACTTATTACTTGGTGCAATCTCCAAATAATAAAAATGCAAATAATTTCCACAGGCACTTGCAACCTCCAGATTACAGACCCAAAACATAACTGCCGATTATATGAAACTGAAGTTTTCATGATTACACCTACAACTGCCTTTCATTATTGTACTGCTGCAACTCAAACATACTAAAATGGTAGCATAGTTTAATACAACCATGAAAACAAATGTTAAAGTAATGTACAATCGCTGACCAATTGCCTTTATAGTGTTAGACAATGTACATCCTACGTCCATTTGTAAATTCAAAGTCATAGTAACATACCTGTACTAAGGATTTTGTCAGCCATTTTCTGTAGGAATGATGGAATCTGTTGCTGAACAACAGTATATCTCTGATCCCAATACTTGTCATTATAATCCTCTTGGATCTTCTCCTTCTGCAGCTCATGTTCTTCCACCATGAACTCACTAAGATTAAAACACATATTTAGATATAAGACTACAAATAGTCTCCTTGTTTTATTTGACATTAAAGTGGTAACAATCTATCAGAAATGGGAACCCATATGACTTCAAGCTGACAGTTTGAAAAGCATTTCAAACAGGATCCCAATTAATCTGTAGTCATGGCAGCAGAAATGGCAGCAATGGTGAGCCTTTGTGCTCACCTGTTTTCTTCAGCTGTAACTACAGAATTTTAGAAGGATCAACACAGGTTACGTTCAATTCAGCTCATGGCATTAATGAAAAGGTTAGGATTTATCTTAATGTACTTTCTCACCACAAAGAAAGCATATTCACTGATCTCTAAACAACCTTGCCCCCGCTCCCCCTGCTCCCTTTCCCCCAGTTCCCCCACCCGCTGGCTGCTTCAGACCCGCCTGCCTCCCCGCTCCACTCCCTCCCTGCCTGCCACCTGTGTGCCCCCCCTCCCTGCCGGCTGTTCTGGGGGGCTGCCAAACTTCCCCAGCAGTGGTGCAAACTTGGGCCTGCACAGCCCGGGCCACCCAGTCAAATGCCAGCCACCCTCTCGACGACGCATGCACAGTTGGCCAGAAGCATTAGGGACAAAGACATACAGACAGACACACTAAGCCTTTTATTATATTAGAATTAATGGACTTCTGTAAGTACCACTCACAGTAGGATAAAAATGTAGCATAATACACATGAAACAGGACACAGCTAGGGTGGCTTTCAGTCTGACGGGAGAGCATGAGATATCAACTGTAATGTTGCTGATTTTGCGCGATTTCTTTGAATTTAAAACAAAGGAGTCAGGGCCTACACAACAACAGAGAAACATTAATGCTCGGCAGAACAAGGATTTTGGGACTTGCTCCTGGACAGATAGATACCTTGAAGGTCAGAAGATGAGCTACCTCGGTTTGACAGACACAGCCTGATAACTGTTCTGTAATTCTTAAGGAATCCCTGTAATTGAGTAGCACTACTACTTCTTAGTCTAATTTTAAAACAGGGTTCTTAAGAAGGACTGTGGACAGAAGAAGCAGATATTGTATACAATGGGATTATAAACTCCCCAAAAATCTCTAGTGTAGATGAGCTCCTAATTCACAGCCAAGCCATAAATGTTAAGTTTTAGTTATGGAAGCATGGAAACAACATCTTAAAAAAAAGAACTGATGTACGACTTCTAGATTTGATATTAGGTTGTCCCCTCCCTTGCCCCCCAAGGTTAGGAGTGAGGGGAAGCTAACAGTCTGAAACACTGTATTGTGAATATATGTAGAAGTGGTGAAGATAGGCACTGTATTTTGGTAATATCATTACTGAACTGGAGTAAAACAAAAATAGCACTATAATACACAAAAACATTATACAAAAGCAGCAAAACTTGTTAGCCTTTCCCCATTATTTCTGTACCTGTATGGATCATTGATGATTCCTCTATAGATCCACTTCTCCAAAATTTCAAAATAAGGCACGCTGGCTGCCTTGGTTAAATACAGACATAGCTCCTGTGCTTGGCTGTCTCCTGTGTAATTGAAAGTCCTATCATGGAGCAAACTCAGGGTCGATCCTCCCACACACTCACCCTTATCCACAGAAGTGGCTATGATTCAAAACAAAACAAAACAGAACAGAACAGAACATTTAAGATGCAAGGCTTTTCATTTAAATCCACATATTGCTGTAATAGTAAAACTCTAGGCAGACATCACTTTTAATCACTTTAAAAGGGAAGAGAAGTTACCAAGCTTAATTTATTTCCTCTATAAACTCTCACAGACTTTACAGATTAGAACTTCACATCATAAGTGAGCTAAAATGAATAAGACAGGGTTAAAGTTATAATTTTGCTACACTTTTATTACTAATCTAACAACTACTATCTATATATGATACTGGTACAATTCTTACATCTGACTATACCCAATGATTTGGTAATGTTGAAGTAAAGTTGTAGCCATGATGATCCAGGAGATATGCAAGAGGCCAGAAATTTTGTGGGAGATGGTCATTTTGATCCATGCAATTCAAAAATGGTAATCGAGTGTATGAGAGAAAGAAGAATTCTTGTGGGTGGTATCTTTTATTGGACCAACTGCATGGTCCGTGCGGTTGGTCCAATAAAAAGACCTCACCCGCAAAAGTTCTTCCTTCTCTCATACAACCCAGTTAGTCATTTTGGTAAAGGTTATCAAGGCTTAAAATAGACAAAAGGCTTCTGAAAGAAAACTCCTGAAAGAGTAGTAGACAAAAGGCTTCTGAAAGAGTTAGACGCGGGAGCGGCGAGAGACGCGCGGGTGAAAGCCTGCTGCGCCCCCGCTCCCCCGAAACCCCCCAGAGACCCTCCAGCAGCCGCGGAGTCCCCCGCTGACCCCCAGCACAGCCGGAGGCAAGCA
>NW_005842594.1:277917-279089 GCF_000455745.1 Alligator sinensis | reverse complement strand
GACCAAAATGCTGGCTTGCATCCATAGATGCTTCTCAAGCAAATCCCGGGACGTCATTCTCCCCCTGTACTCGGCCTTAGTGAGGCCGCAGCTGGAGTACTGTGTCCAGTTTTGGGCTCCACAATTCAAAAAGGATGTGGAGAAGCTTGAGAGAGTGCAGAGAAGAGCCACGCGCATGATCAGAGGTCAGGGAAGCAGACCCTACGATGACAGGCTGAGAGCCCTGGGGCTCTTTAGCCTGGAAAAGCGCAGGCTCAGGGGTGATCTGATGGCCACCTATAAGTTTATCAGGGGTGACCACCAGTATCTGGGGGAACATTTGTTCACCAGAGCGCCCCAAGGGATGACGACTAGGTCGAATGGTCATAAACTACTACAAGACCGTTTCAGGCTGGACATAAGGAAGAATTTCTTTACTGTCCGAGCCCCCAAGGTCTGGAACAGCCTGCCACCGGAGGTGGTTCAAGCGCCCACATTGAACACCTTCAAGAGCAAACTGGATGCTCATCTTGCTGGGATCCTATGAACCCTGGCTGACTTCCTGCCCTTTGGGCAGGGGGCTGGACTCGATCTTCCGAGGTCCCTTCCAGCCCTAATGTCTATGAAATCCTGACAAAAAACTCACCCAAGCATCTTCCTATGGACAGGGTTAAAAAAGTTGATTAAACAGTAGCTTTTAGGTTAGGAGTTTGGGCTCATAACTAAAGTTTTGAAAAGAATGCAACATGTCCCTCACTTTCAAAAGGAGTGCCCACTCCTACTGAGGTGGTTCTTGGCTAAGGAAGGAGACATACCAGCTGGTTACCAATACTTAAAAGTGAAAGGAAATTAAATGAGCTAAGGAAATAAAAAAGAAAAATCACCCCCACAGTCCCAAGTGCACACACAAGCAGTTGCAGGATCAGAATTCAAAATGTTTCTCAGGCCCATGGGAAATGTACATAGGTATATTCTCCAGATGGGTAACTGAGGAGTAACATGCTTAAGTGACTTGCTAAAGGTTACATAAGAAGTTTGTACCCGCCTCCGTTCCACCAGGAGTTCGCACGCCGCCTTCGCCCGGACCCGATATCTTGCACACCCGGACTTCGTTGGTGCAGCCCAGGATTTGCCCCGTCTGGTATAAAGGGAGACCCCAGAACTCGCCTGCCACGCCTTTGATGACTCTTTCA
>NW_005842594.1:270626-277323 GCF_000455745.1 Alligator sinensis | reverse complement strand
TCCGCCGCGTTGCCCGCAGCCTACTCTGCCGCGCTGCTCGCAGCCTGCTCTGCCTCCACTTGGCATCGTCCCGTACTCCGCGGGCGGCGGCTGATCCCCTGCTCGTTGGGGCTCCGCGCCCCGTCTCTCTCCCTTCAGCCGCCCCGCTACCTCGGCGTGGCCGCCATTTGTTTCTCCCGTCCGGCGTGCCCCGCCCCCGCCGTTCCGCCGCAGCCGGATAAACGCCCGGCTGACGACCCGCGCCGGCACTGCCGGCGCATGGGGTTTTCTCGGCTCCTCCGGCCCTGCGGGAGGTAAGCAGACCCCTTGGCCACCGCGGGGGTCTCCCAGTGCCCCCGCTCCCCTGGGACAAAGTTAATGACAAAACCAGGCAGAGAACCCAGATCTCTGATGTGCTAGAGGCTTACCTTTTACATTAGTACATAGAGCTTCTCATCCAAATTGCATTGTATGTATACATTTAGCTAGGCCAAAAATAAAATATGGATAATGGCTATGTTTGATTAAAACAGTTGGGCAAGTGCAAATCATGATTAGCCATAAGTGTGAAAAAAAAAAAATCAAATATATTAATTTGCATGGGGAGCTAAGAATATGTGCCTGAAGGGAACAACTATACTACCAAAGTTGCCAGTATGGTGAAGCTATGCTAGCAATGGTTTTTACTTAAAAGAAAAAAATGGGAAAAAAAAAAAAAAGTGTACTGAACTTTGGGACAACTGTTTGGGTTATGAAGCACAGAAGGAGGAATACAATACCACTGCATATTTCAGAGCAATGGGAGCTGAATTTAGTATGTTAGTCGCAGCATTCTAGAAAAAGGAGAATGCCAGGAATTGACTACGTTAAGACAATAGTGTCTATCTGAAGTTGCAAAGCTCCCCAACCCAATATTCAGAGATTGTATGAAGAACAAATCTTTGTTCTGTCAGAAAACTTTTTATTAAAGAAGTTTAAAACTCCCAAAATGAGAAGTTTGACTTAGCCTTAAAAATGTATCGTTACCAATGTGCCACAGAGTGATTTACATTAAAGCCAGTAACAGATTAAGTTATTAGCATGAACATAATTAAATAATTGCTGTTACTTCCTATGCTGGAGTCTCAAAATTAGAGTTTTGGCCATTAAAATCTTCTTTAAAGCTCATACTGCACAAAAGCAGACTGTGATATGTAACATGAATATCATTTTTGGAACCACACACCAAGCACACCAGAAGTAAACAATTAGAGGTATCAACACTGATAAAAGCAAAATTGACACTATCAGCAATCAGCTTTTTTGGCTGATGTGGCCAATAACGTCACCAATAAATGCTGCATGCATGCGCGCAGCCTGGTAGCTTGGACAACAGCGTCCGGCTGGTAAGTCTGTGGGGAAAAAAGGGCCAGGGGGAGATAGGGGAGGGGCATTGTGGGGGCAGATTGAGGCCCTCGTAGTGAGGGAGGGAGTGGGGCTTGGGGCTGGGGCAGGTGCTGCCCCAGTTGGGGCAGGGCACAGGACAGAGCTGCAAGCAGCTTGTCCAGAGGCACGGGAAAGGAGGGTGAAGAGAGAGGCAGCTCCTGCCACAGGCATACCCCAGGGCAGGAAGGTGGGGCACGTACCCCCTGGATCTGTGCGTGGGGCTGCTGCTGTGAGCTGGGGCCAGAAGCAGCACTGGGCTCTTCCTGGAGGGAGGGGGCTGGGCTGGGGCTGCACACGGGGCAGGTGGTGGGGTGCTGGGAGGGGCGGGGGGTGGGATGCTAGGAGGGCTACAGTGAATTCTGGGATGGCCACAGCCCACTACGTAACTCCCCTCCCACCCCAGCCCCGCTACTGCTCATCCTGCATGCACACCCCCAGGAAGAGCTCAGTGCTGCTCCCGGGTCCAGCTCACAGCCGCAGTTCGCCCTCACCCTGCACACAAATTTGGGGGGCACATGTCTCTCTGTGCTTCCCCCCGTGTGCGCCAGCAATGGGAGCCACCCCTGCCTCCTCCCCCTCCACCACACAAGCCACTCACAGCTCCATCCCACGCCCTGCCCCACACCAGCTGGGCAGCGCCAAGCCCAGCCCCAAGCCTCACCCCTTCCCTCACTGTGGGGGATCTGCACCCCCCTGCCCCTTTTTCCCCCCACAGACTTACCAGTCGGTCATTGCTCTCCAAGCTGCTGGGATGCATACTGAATTGGTATTGGCTGATGTGGCTCGTTAATAATTGGCCATCGATATCAGCCCAAAAGATCTTTATTGTTACACCTCTAACAACAGTTAGACAGTATGGCATATTTACCAAGTGATGCAAGAATCTCCATGGTCCTCATTGTAGGCTGGATATAAAACCACAATTTCTGTAGTGACAGAAGGCCTTGTCTTTGGAGATGTTCCAGCTGGGTGATAAGGATCATGTACTCTTTGATGAGGGTTCTCATTGCTGCTGCCAAGGCATGATTTACTTGTCCATATTCAAAGGAAGATTTCTCCTCAATAAACCTGGGAGAAGCAGAATGAAATACTGTTTGCAAAGGCAGCAACTATATTTACAGGACAGTACAGAAACATGAAGGGAGAGCAGCAAGCTAGATGGTGCACTGTCTGCTTGAATTCAAGGCAGTTGTATGTTTCAAGGAAAAATATTAAGGCGTCACTGTAGCTCAAGTCTCCCTGGCAGTTTTTAGTATTTAAATAACCGAAGTTTTTAGTTTTCCCCTCTCCTGATGCCGTATGAAACACAGTAAAAATACCTCTAGGCTGCTAGAAGGGGCCCCCCAGCAGCCCCTGTCCCAGCTGGGCCGGAATGCAACGACTCCAATTCGTGAAGGTGGCAGCAGAGTGAATCCGGCCCTGGGGTGGGCAGGAGGAAAGAGGGGATGCTTGTAGAAACCCCCCACCCTCAGCTGGGGCTCCAGCGCTGTGCCAGGTGGCCTGGCCACACTCCCCACAGGCAGCATCTCCTGGCCAGCCCAGGCCCAAGAGCAAGGACACTGGCCTCTGTGCTGCTGGCCTGGCCATGGAGCTCCCTGCTGTCCTCAAAGTGCCCCCTGCCCCCTTCCCCCACTGGAGAAGCAGGTACCTGGCCACCACCCCGCCTGCCCTGGCACATTCCACCATCTAGACAGCTTCCCCCTGCACCAGCAGACACCCATCCTCCTCACACACCCATCCCCTCCCCGCCGGACAGTCCACAAGCATTGGCCCTCTACCCCCCCGCCCCAGACTTAGAAATCATAGAAAATTAGGGTTGGAAGGGATCTCAGGAGGTCGTCTAGTCCAACTTGCTGCTCAAAGCAGGACCAGCCCCAGCTAGATCATCCCAGCCAAAGCTTTGTCTAGCCAGGTCTTAAAGACCTCCAAGGAAGGCAATTCCACCACCTCTCTGGGTAACGTGTCCCAGTGTTTTACTACCCTCCAAGTGAGAACATTCTTCCTAAGATCTAACCTAAACTTCCCTTTCTGCAGCTTAAGACTGTTGCTCTTTGTTCAGTCATCTGCCATCACTAAGAACAGTCTAGCTCCATCCTCTCTTGAACCCCCGTTCAGGTAGCTGAAAGCTTCTATTAAATCACCTCTCAGTCTCCTCTTCTTTCAACTAAATTAGCCCAGGTCCCTCAGCCTGTCCTCAAAAGTCATGTGCCCCAGCCCCTTCACTGTTTTTGTTCCCCTCTGCTAGACTCTCTCCAATTCATCCACATCCTTTTCCAGCTGCCAGAACTGCTTCCACCACCCTGCCTGGCCATGTGCTGGCCACATGCATGTGCACCCTGCCTCCAATCACCCTCTCCCACTCCCAGCAGCGAAACAGAGCAAAATCCCAGACATTGGTTCAGATTTCAAAAAAAAAAAAAAAAAAAAAATGGCCTAGACAGAGATTGGAGGATCCAAAACCATATATACTCAATTCCCCCAGTGACCAGACTAAAGGGAGTACTGAGTAGTTATCCACTCATCTCAATCCCTCTAGTCAGAGCTCAGAGGAACACTCAGCTAGCAAACAATTCAAACTGCAGTGCTGGCCTCATCTAAGCACTGTTCCTGTAACAAGAAGCCCCTTCTTGCCTGCACCCCCCATTTTGTGCATTTCTTTATCCTTCTTAGTATTGGCAGAGATCTAGCACACTCATTGCATGGGCGTAGCAAGGCTCAGAGCAAGCCAGAAAGCTGAAGTGGCTTGCTGTAGGAGAAACCTACAAACTACATCTACATATCAATTGAGCTAAGTGTCACTAAAGAAAACAAAAGAACTAAAATATCCACTTCAAAGACTGCAAATATATCCTGGTGCTAACCTAACTCACTTACTGTCCCCAGTAGCCTTTGATTCTCACTACCTCACAGTGCATTTTTATATTTCATCTGTCTCAACTTTACCATGGCATTTTGTATTTTATATTTTAGACTTTAAAACCCTTAAGGAATGTACTGCCTGTAGAATGAAGTTACACCCTGGACCATCGTTAAAAACTGCATTGAAATTGTAAGTGTAAAGTGATAAAATATGATATATTGGACTGGTCCCCTAAGTGAATGGAGTATGTATAAGTCAACAGATAACTGAATGTTAGTTACAGGCAGTCCTCGACTTGCAACATTTTGAGTGACAATGTTTTGCACTTACGTTTATACACTGACACCCTATTTCAACTTTATGACATCAGTTTCAGCTTACAACGCTTAACCCGATGCCATGCCATGCCAGCGAACAAGTTCGCTGCATCGCTCATCTCCCTGGAGAACATCTGTCCAAACTTCCTTGGACACTTTCTTTAAGAAAGTAGACAAGACTCCAGAAAAACCTGTAGACAAGACTCCTGAGAAGACTCCAGCCAAGAACCCTTCAAAAAGTCCAATCAAGAACCTTACAAAAAATCCAGCAAAGTCACCTCAAAGAAGTCCTTCCAAATCAATATGATTGCTATTTACAATATAAATACATTCATGTAGCTATATTACTCACCTATAGTTGATGAGTACAAAATACCGGGTTATTTTTGGAGAAAATAGGGTATGGGACCTTGGTTCAGGAACCAATCCCACACTTATAACATTGTTTCTTATGAGAAAATTGGTTCCAAGTTGCAATGTTTCAACTTGTGGTTTTCAGGAACCAATTGTGTTGTAAACTGGAGGACTGCCTGTACTGGGAAGCATGAACAACCATCAGATGGCTACTAAGAAGCCACTTGTCAGGACATTTACACAGAAAGCTGTAATAATGCCTAAGGGTTAAAGGGTAACCTTTATGAGTTGGGGAACAAGGGTAACAATCTGGTTCTCTGACTTCCCTCTTGTGCCAGATATGGGACATAAGGAAGAACCAGTTCTTAAAAAAAGTGCTGGGACTGGACAGGTTGAAAACCATTATGATTGAAACTCCCCCCCCCACCCAGCTGGTGCTGGTATTGTTACAGCCCTAGGTGAGAGAGTTAAAAGCAAAATTCACTAGCCAAGATGCATGGGTCACTCACAAAGACATTCAAAAAGCAAGGATCTGTGATATAGAGAGAGGAAAAGGAAAAAGATCTAGGGAAGTGGGAAAACAGGCTGCGAGGCAGCTGTTACAGAGAAAGATGTGGAAAGTGTTTAGAAAGAGAGAAAAGAATAAGAGATTAATAGAGTTTGAATGTTAGATCAGGTAAGAGGAAAGAGTAAGAATAAAATTTTAGGAATTATTACTGTAGAGCAGGGAGTAACAAAAGTAGAGCCTAAGAAGTGGGCTGTAGTGCAGAGATTGTTGAGAAGCAGTGTTGTGTGTTTGCTGTGCCTGTGTTGCAAGACAGAGACTGCTAGAAGTGTAAAAGTGTACACTCTCATTCATAATGAGAGTGAGATGTATCCAGAAATAGCGTGGTTATAGTACAAGTATCCTAGAAAGAAAGGTGTTAGCAGCTGTTAAGGTTTTGCTGTGATTGAGTGAATGATTAGGGTTAACCCAGACAATTGAATGAAGGCATTTCATAAAGTTTGGGCAGAGAAAGAGGTTAAAATGTAACAAGATACAAGCATGTGTCTTAATTGAGGGACCAAACCCTCCCCCAACAATGCAGTATAAATATTCACTGAAAACTGAAATAGGATTATAGCTCTTAGTAAGAAGTTTGTTAAGTCAGGAAATGATAGTACAAATGCTTAGTGTGTACGACTCCCTGATTTGAAATTTGGTCTGCTCCGAAAGGCAAAGTACCCTGCAATTATAGTAGCTCCCCTATAGCAGGAGGGATAAAATGGTTTTCAGTATTAAATTTGGCTAATGCAGGTTTTATTTGTTTTGTTTTCTATCTCCTTGATATAAAAGTGCTGGTATAATTTTAAATGTATATTCAAGGAACAACAGTATTGTTTTACCCCAAGTATCCTAAAGATTTCACAATGCCCAGCAAAAAGAACAGGGCAAAAGCTTTCTAAGTAAAAATTCTGAGGGAGAAGTTGTCCCTCTAAAGCAGGGGTGGGCAAAATATGGCCCAAAGCCATTCTATCCGGCCCACGGGGCCCCTAAAAAATGTAGAAAGTTAATATTTCTCTGCCCTTGGTTCGTGTAAAAAATGACAGGAACCATGGACAGTAGGACCCAGGGGAAGCCCAGTGGGCTCCAACAACAGTGAGGCCTGCCCGGCCCGGCCCTGCCCCCCCTTGCCGGTTTCTGGCCTAGAAGCATGCATGCCCCGTGCTGGAACTGCAGGTAAGTGTGGGGGAGAAGGGCGGGAGGGACCCCAGGCAGGGA
>NW_005842594.1:267790-270472 GCF_000455745.1 Alligator sinensis | reverse complement strand
GGGGCGGCCGCTCCCCCCTCCCCCCCCACTCAGCTTTTCCCCAGGCTCCTTCACTGCACAGAGAAAAGCAGCCCCTCGCCCACCCCATGGTCGGCACTCCCTGCTGCAGGGGCCTGCAGCCCACAGAAGGGCTATCCGGAGCAGGCACGGGCAGCCCCAGGCCAGCTGCGAGCAGCTGCAGCGTGGGGCACCAGGCATGAGGCGGGCAAGGGGCTGCTTCCCCCCTCCCCTCCCGCGCTCAGCACTACCTTGTAGCCCGGCCCCACTGACAGGCTGTCAGTGGGGGCAGGGTACAAGCTGGGGCCGGGCGGGCGCCCCGCCCGCGCCATGGGCTGTGAGCAGCTGCAGCAGGGAGCACAAGCCATGGGGTGGGCGAGGGGGCGCTTTTCCCCACACTGAGCACCAGCTACTTCCCTTCTGGCAAGAAGGGGATCAGGGCTGTGCAATACCCCCCACCTGTACCACAGGGCTGGGGGGCACTGGGTGTGAGTGGGTGGGGAGGCAGTGGGAGCACGGGGCCCACACCGGTGCCCTGGGGCCAGTGCTGGTGAGGCCCAAAGCAGAGCAGCAGGGATATAGGGTCCCAGCCGGCAGGGGCTCTATGGAGCCAGACCAGCTCCCCCCTCTCCCTACTGGCCAGCCCGGCTCCACAGACTCCTGCCAGCCTGTGCTCTGCTCTGGGCTCCACTGATGCTGGCCCTGAGACATTGGTCCCAAGATGGTGACCAGGGGGCGGGGCACCTGTCAAGGGGTGGGGCTACCCATGCGGCCCTCCACAGCCTGCCAAAACTGGGTAAGCGGCCCTCCGCCCGAAATAACTGCCCGCCCCTGCGCTAAAGGAAAAACTCATCTTTAAAATGACAACTTGGCTTAATTGTAACAAGGGTATTGGCATCCCTCAATCTCACATTTACAGCCACAGGGGGGCTCCACTGAGAAATTAATGTTGGAAGCCCCCTTGTTAAATAAATCGCCTGACCCTCAAGAAATAGGGTAAACGGTCTTCTCTATCCTGCCGGCCACCCTTCTTGACTAGCAAGCAGGAACAGCTTTGGGCCGTTGGAAAATATGCATCGGATGGGCTCAGCAGTGCCCATCCCGATGTTAAGGCAGGAAAAGGCAAGAAAAGTCCTCAGCTTACAATGGCCACCCTTCCTGTAGGTAACTGCTCCACCTTTCCTGGATAGAAGAGGAGCACCCCAAGAACTGCAATAATGTGTGTGTTGCGACTGCACGTCAGTATTGTAAATATAAATAATATTACACTGCAAGGAGTCTTCCTTGGCAGGTTTGTGTGCATTTGGTTTTGGGACATGGCTGAGGCTGTTCCCCCACTCCCCACCCTCCGCTTTGGGCCAGGGCCTGCGACAGCGGTTGCAGTAGCGGTGGTCACAGTGGGGGGCAGCCACTGGCCACCCACCCTCCCCGTCCACTCCCGGTTCCCCCCCCCCCCCCCCCACGCTTTTTTTGGGGGGGGGGGGGGGCGGGCCAGGGTGCTCCGGCCCCTGGCTCCAAGGAGCAGGGCGGGAAGAGCAGGGGGCGGCATGAGGCCAGCAGCACTGGCGTCGCCCCCCAGTTCTGGCCCCAGTCCCCGCTGTTATGGTACTCCACTCTGTGGGGTGGGGTGAGGCTAGCATGCAGCCAGTACCCTGCACCCCCGCTGCCTCCAAAGAACTGGGAGGGGGGGGCTGGGGGCGGGTCACAAAGCCACCGCCTCTGGGCAGGGAACAGCAGGGAACTGGTCTTGCCTCCCTCCCCACTCCAGCCCCTCAGTCCCTGCTGTCATGGTACTCTGCCATGTGTCCAACTGGCTGCTGAGGCAACCAATCAGAGGGGGAATAAAGCATTACAGACAGACAAAGGCTTTTATAATATTAGATTAATTCTAATGGGTTTTTAAAGGTGGATTTTTCCACAGTCAGGTGGGTGGAAAACTGGCTTAGGGGATGTACCCAGAGAGTGGTGGTGGATGGGTTGGTTTCTACCTGGAGAGATGTGGACAGTGGTGTCACCCATGGCTCGGTCCTTGGACCAGTATTGTTCAATATCTTCATCAGTGATTTGGATGAGGGTGTAGAAAGCACTCTGTCCAGATTCACAGACAACACCAAACTATGGGGTACAGTAAAAACGCTAGAGGGTAGGGAGTGAATTTAGATGGATTTAGATAGACTGGGGAAGTGGGCGGATTAGAATAGGATGCAATTTATCAAAGATACATGCAAAGTGCTGCACCTGGGGAGAGAATCACTAATACACCTATACACTGGGAAATACCATTCTAAGTAGCACAGCAGCAGAAAGGGATCTCGGAGTCATAGTCTACGCAAAAATGAACGAGTCGCTAACATGACAAGGTAATAAGTAAGGCTAACCGCACTCTGTCTTGCATTAGTAGATGCATCATGAGGTCTAGGGAGGTGATAGTTCCCTTCTATGTGGCATTAGTGACGCCACAGCTGGAGTACTGTGTCCAGTTTTTGGGCACTGCATTTCAAGAGGGATGTGAATAACCTGGAAAGGGTTCAGAGGAGGGCTTCTCGCATGGTTGAGGGCCTGCAGGTAAGATCCTATGAAGACAGATTGAGGGACCTGAATCTCTTCAGCCTCCGCAAGAGAAGGTTGAGAGGTGATCTCATGGTTGTCTACAAACTCATTGGGGGGGGGGGGGGGGGGGGGGGG
>NW_005842594.1:253392-267759 GCF_000455745.1 Alligator sinensis | reverse complement strand
GGGGGGTGTCAGCAGGGAATAGGGAATACTCTGTTTACCAGGGTGTCCCTCAGGATTACTAGAAAACACTGGCCATAAAATGAAGGAGAGTAGATTTAGATTGGACATCAGGAAGAAATTCTTTATGGTGAGGGTTGCCAAAATATGAAATGGGCTTCCAAGGGAGGTGGTGCTTTCCCCTGCCTTGGAGGTGTTCAAAAAGAGATTAGACAAGCACCTGGCTGGGGTTACTTGACCCCAGAACTCTTTCCTGCCCAGAGCAGGGGATTGGACTCAATCTAATAGGCCCTTTCTGACCCTAGATCTACAATGGGTTTCAACTTGGGCAGTTTCTAAACTATGCAGCAGGTCTCAAAAAAAAATAACAGCTGCACATCATAAATGCAGATTTTGTCACTCCAAGCTGTGCATCAGACCCTCACAGGCAGATAGATTTATCCTGTTACAGGAAAAACAAATGAGAATCTGGTACCTGGTCACAGTGGAGTAACTTGCAGCTACAGGAAGAATCCTGGTCACCAGTTCTTTAATTGACATGTCCAAATTGGGGTCCACTAAGAAAGCTCGATTCTGTCTGCCTATAAGAGGCTGTGCTGTGATGTGTCTTCCATCCACACCAATCAAAACATAGAGCAAATCCTCCACAATCATGGACTCTTGAGAAGCTAATGGTAAAGTGCCTGTTTGATAACAGAAGACAAAAATAAAAATATATGAACACATTACAGAGCTATTCTCAGTGACACTCCATTTATTTGGTGGATGGGCTTCTTGCCTGCCTGCTTTTAGTGCATATATATTGACACACACAAAATGAAGACATAAGGACTCACCTGACATCCAAGGCCAGGAGAGAAGAACAAGTTTACATTTGTTTTGCTTCTCTGACCTTCCCATCTGGATCATAGATACTAATTTAACTGCACTTGGCCTGGAAAGGTCCAGTTCTTGTCATATTTTTCCCATAGGGTTGAAATATTTCAAGTACAGAAGAAAAAACACCAAGTGCCACAAAAACCCTCTAATGTAACAAACCAAACTGGATACTGCAGATTCCAAATCAGAGGGTATTAGAGCAATGCAGTGTGAAGCACCCATACATCAATTCTGGAGAAGTAGATGGAAATCACCCAAGAGAGACCAATGCCAAACAATTAAACATAGAATCCTTTTTGGTTCTTTATCAGATGATTAAAAAAAATTGACAGTCCCTATTCTTGGAAGTTGGGGCTCAGCCTCACCTATGCCAGTTTCAACCTCCATCTCCAGGTGGACCACAGAGGTCACAAGAGTACAAGATTCAGATCTTTCCTTTTGAAAAAGCAAAGACACTGTGAGGAATGTCCAGCAGTATGGCATTAAAAAAAATCTGGGTTTTCTTTGGACCGTAATTTAACTGGAAGGCCAAGTTACTCCAGCAAGCAGAAATGAAATGAAGACACCGATCTGGGTCAGAGCTAAACAAGGTAGATCTCTGCTACAAGCTCCTGTTAAGCCAAGTCTTTGCACGAGTTTTTGACACAAAGTAGGACCATCCAAACATACCATCTTGGGACAGTCTCTCAGACCGATGTAACCAAACCTTTCTGCAAAAGCAGATTCTCAAAGTCTTTTGAGAATTTACCTTGAACACTGCACAAATCACAACCACTAAGACATAAAATGCAAAGCATTACACAGGGCAAGAGCAACACCAACCCTGTTTTTTGGGAGAGGGGGGTAAGGGTCAGGAGAACAAATAAATGACATTTCAACAAATCCACAGAAAATACACACACAATCCACTGATAATCACAACTAGCTCTGAAGATTTAACACAGACGTAAGTAGAGGCTGGCTCCCTTACTGCTATGGGTGCAATGACAGTACTCCAAATGCTCTGGCTGCATAGATTGGCATGACCTTCCTATAGCAAGGTTATAAGGAAACAATAGCAATAAGGGAAAAAAGCTGAAGAAATAAAAGATTTTTTCCCTGATTTGAAAAATGCACCTCCTATACACAACCTCAGCCCTTCTACTAATAAATGCCTATTACACTTGTGTTGCAGAATACATAACTCAAACAATATTACCTCCTTTCAACACATTTCTCAATGGTTTGAATTACCTTATGAATGGATAATACATTTAATAATTTTTCAACAAACTCACTGTATTATCATACCAAACCATCTGTAGTATCCAATTAAGTTTTAGGGCTCGATTCACTGATAAATACGAATAAACAAAGGTTTAGAGCTTGTCTCTGACTCAGTCTCTTCCATTACTGAGTTACTTAGAACTCAGATATTTCCCAATCAAGAATATGCAGTAAAATTTTAAGATCATAGAACAAATGTATTGTAAAAATACTCAAATCAATTTTGCCCATGTGGCACATACCTATAGGCAATGTTGTGTCAGTGCCTAAACTGGAGCCAATTAAGAAATCCCCAGTGAGTGCAGGTCGCTCATATACCCAGGCTGGAAATACTGGAATAGGCTGTCCAGAATTCTTCTTGTTTTGCTTGTCTCGGAGAATCTTTCGTGTAAGCTCGAGAGGCTGCCAGCAAGGAAACAGAAATTTCTTTAAAGGCTCAAAATACTTTTTATGCCTTAGCACAGGGGTAGACAAAATGCGGCCCGCGGGCTGGATGTGGCCCACTAGGCCATTCTATCCAGCCCATAGGATCTCCCCAAAATTTAGAAAATAAATATTAATCTGCCCTTGGCTGCCTGTCATGCAGCCCTCAACGGCTTGCCAAAACTCAGTAAGCAGCCCTCCATCTGAAATAATTGCCCGCCCCTGCCTTAGCATTTCAAGCCAGGCATCAAATACAATTCTCAAACTAAGCAATCCAAGGAAAAGGCTTGGAAAATTGACTTTTCAGAAATATCATGTAGGACTGCTACTGCTTTTATTGTTGGTGACTGGACTGTAGGGCTGTTTTTAGAATTGTAGAAGTGTATTATTTTCACTGAGTAAAAAACCAGTAGCCTGATTTTTCTCTCACACCTGTCAGTTCTATGGCTCAGTTAAGAGAACAGACAGAAAGGCAGGTTGCCTTTCACAACTAAGTGAGATCAGCTAATACCACTTAAGATATTGTTGACCTTTGCCATTTTAGGTAGGTTTGGCCAGTGTTCCAAACAAGCTGATTATTTAAAATGTTATTTTTCACTAGTTACAAATTCATAAGAGTAGAGAACTGCAACATGATCCATAAAGAAACCACACCTTCTAACTTGTGAAAAGAATAATTTGTTAATTTACAAATATTCAACATCTGAACTGCACACTGTAGGTAATTCATGGCATTTTCTATTCAAATGAATTGCTCCCCTAAGACTGGTAAACATGTGGCACCATTCAACAGTGCGCAATCCCAGAAACCCGTAGCATATGCACTGGCTTATTGTCCACTAACAACTCCAATAAGAATGCACATTGTGACTTTTGCCTTTGCTATAGTTCAAGGACACCAGGAAAGGAGTTGCACTACATATTAAGTGTTGAGTAGGTTGAGGGCACAGTATGAGCTCGATTCTGGATTTCTGTATTCCTGGGGCTTGTAGATGTGCCTTTACATGTGGGAACAGTTTTGAAAATTAACCCAAATAAAATGAGGATACAACCTGATAGTGAAACGAAGTGCATTAAACCCTTGTGTGGAAACTTAGGCTGCTTGCAGACATGGAAACGAGAAGAAACTGGTACTTTCCTTTAAACTTGGCATGCTCCTGCACTGAGCCCAGTGCATACCCAGAAGAGGCAGCACATTAGTTGCACTCAGCTTTCCCAACAGCTGTATAGAGCAGGAGCTTTAGTGGGGCTTTTTAGGCACATTTATCTAATAGCTGATTGAATCAGCTTTAGCTAAAAGCACCAAAATGCCCCACTGAAGCGCTCACTCTCTACAAAGACTGCAGAGCTGAGCTGAAATAATGCGCTGCTGCTTCCAGTAGAGTGCATTTTCCCCCCAATGTTGGTCAATGCCCTTTCATTCAGAATTAGATTTGGCTTCATTTGGTTTAGCTTAATTCAAATTTGGAAGGATCCAACTTATTTCACTTTGGTAATGAATTAAACAAAACTGAATTAAGTTTACTTGAATTCCAAATGGAAGTGTTCGCACAGGGATTTAATGTAGTACACAGTAGCACAGCTTAAAGTAAATTTAGATTAACCACCCGTCTTGGAAGATATGCTGCAAGATAGTAAAAGGCAAGGGATGAAAGCCCCACAGTACATAAATGCGAGGGTAGTCTCGTGTCCTTAGCCCATGAAAAGGAAAATACCTGCTGTACACTAGAGTTGGTGGCCATACTGCCAAGCTGTCTGCGTAACTCTTCAAGCTCCTGCAGAGAGATCTTGGAAGTGGTTGCTGGAATGATAAAGCTGCTGCTGCTACCAGCAGCAGCATTTGCTGCAAGATCTGCCCGCTCCTTAGCATTCTGCTGCAAATACTGGAGTGTCTGTAAGCACATAACAGCAGAAAGAACATCTCTGAAAGTAGGGTCAACTGCCTAAATCTTTTCACCTGCTGTTGTTACAAATAACCCCTTAAAAGGGTAACAGATTTCCAGTGGGGGTGGGGAGTGAATTATTTTCCTGTGAGTTTACTTTGTGTCTGACAGCATTTTCTTCAGAGTATTGTTACTCTGATAAAGTGACTAGGGAATAAGGCAGAAAGGGGGGCAGCACTTGTGAATTTTTCAAACAGGAATAATGAAAAACCTTTTAAAAATGAGACTGTAAGACCACAATTGTCAGATAATTGAAAATGCAGAACATATGTTAACTCATTTTAAAAAACCTAAATGTATATGGTGTCCAGTGAAAAGCTGTATCCATCATGAATTCCAGCAGCATGGAACTTGTAATGTGCAAATAACTGCTTCAAGGGCAATATTTAAACAAGAATAATAAAGACTTGCAATACAAATTGCTCAATGCAGAGATACGCAAGTGTTTAGTTTTTATGCTTAATTTTCTCTTCACAAAAAACCCTACACTCAAGTGCTTAAGCACTTCAGAGCGATTTAAAAATAGTTAAAACTTCCTTATTGTTTCAGTTTTACAATCATTCAGAGACACATTAATACCTTCTTAGAGCGTAAATGGAATGTTTTTTCACCTTAAGTCAAAATGTCTTGAATAGTTTATTCTAAAAAATAAAGAGAAATTCCCCAGAAGTTACAAGTAAGTGAAGATGATGGGGAAAAATGCCTGCCCCCACAACCTTAACTAGCACATATATTACCAAGGCATAATACAGAGTGCAAGTGTGTTGGTTCAGACATTTTTTTCTGAACAGTGTTGTAAGAGGATGCTCTATCAGTACAGATACTGCTGGTATGACCAAGTACTCTAGATCAAGCCCATGGTAACGTGGAAATAAACAATACCTCTTTGTCTTCTGTGAGTTTTGATAGGAGATACACCAAAGAATCTAGATTTCTTGTATTTTTGGATTTCAGCTCATCATATTTCTTTAAAAAGTCTTCAGGAGTTCGAGAAAATTCTGCTATCTTAACCTGTAAATCACCACATTTTAATAATACAAATTTAAGCATTAATTCCTATGATTTTAGAGGGGGGAAAGTTTCACATCAACACTTTATAACAGAAAAAAAAAAGAAATACCAGATCTCAACCAGGGTATCTGTAAATAGCTCAATTCTTGGGGAGTGAACTTTGCAAAGACCATTCAAACTCAGTCTACAGAAAAACCAGCATGCAATCGTAACACCACATCAAAACTCACATGTACAAGTAGCCAAAAAATGCCAAGAACTGGCATATACCTTCTAAAAGGCATTGTGGCTAAGTTAATGACACTTAGGACGACATGAGAGATTTGGGTTCCATTCCAGGTTCTCTCAGTGGAGGAATGACAGGATTATGAAAACTTCTTCAAGAACATAACTGTGAAATGCAGAGATCAATTACTGCTCAGATGTGAGAACTTAGATTGCTGGCTTTCCTTTAGGCCAAAAGGTATTTTGTTCTCTCTCTCTCTTACACAAGTATGAGCAGGATCTATTTGACTATAAAGTATGAAATACTTTTTTCCTTCATGCATGCTACTAAGATTTTATCTCTTTCCATCCTTCTCTGAAGCATCAGATATTAGCCACAGCTAAGGCTGTGGATTTTAGGATCACAGGGTTTCATAGTTGGTAGGGTTGGAAGGGACCTGAGCAGATCATCAAGTCCAACCCCCTGCCATGGCAGGAAAGAGTACTGGGGTCAAACAACCCTGGCAAGGTAATTATCTAGCCTCCTTTTGAAGACCCCCAGGGTAGGAGCGAGCACTACTTCCCTTGGAAGCTAGTTCCAGATCCTAGCCGCCCTGACTGTGAAGTAGTGCTTTCTGATGTCTAGCCTGAACCTACTCTCAGTCAACTTATGGCCGTTATTCCTAGTTACTCCTGGTAGTGCTCGGGGGAACAGGGTCTCTCCCATTCCCTGCTGGTCCCCCTTGGTAAGTTTATAGATGGCCACCAGATCCCCTCTCAGTTCAGGTCCCGTAGCTCCTCCTCGTAGGGTCTGCCCTGCTGCCCCCTGATCATGCGAGTAGCCCTCCTTTGGACCCTCTTGATGCCGTTCACATCCCTCCTGAAGCGCGGCACCCAGAACTGGACGCAGTACTCCAACTGCTGCCTGACCAATGTCGCACAAAGGGGGAGGATCACCTCCTTGGACCTGCTCGTGATACATCTGTGGAGGGACCTCATGAGATCATTTAATTCAGCCCCTTGCTCAAAGTAGGTATACCCCTAAATAAACCATCCCAAGCAAGTGTCTGTCTAAATTGCTCCTGAAAATGTCCAAGAATGGAGATTCCACAACTTCTCTAAGTAGCCTGTTTCAATGCTTGACCAACCTCAGAATCAGAGAGCTATTCCTATAATCTCTAACCTAAATTTCCCCTTTGAATCTTGAGGCCATTGTTCCTAATCCTGTCCCCTATGGCCACAGGAAAAAAAAGCCTAATTCCATCTCTCTGTAACTTCCCTTCAAGTATTTGACAGTTGTTACCAAATCCCTCCCTCCCTCTTCCCTTCTCCATGCTAAATAACCTTAGCTCTTTCAGCTTTTCTCAGTAAGTCATGCTTCCCAGGCCTCTAATCATTTTTGAAAACTGGACACAGTACTCCAGGCGAGGCCTCACCACTGCTGAACAGAGCAGAAGAATCTCTTCCCTTGCTTTGCAAGTGACACTCTGGTTAATAAAACCCAACTAGGCAAGGTTCTTTGGGTAGATGTGATATCTTTTATTAGACCAACTAAGTAGTTGGAAAAAAGGTTCTTTGCAAGCTACCCTGGAGTTTTAAAACAGCAAAGACATGCCTGAAGACAGGTGATTGCACCCAGAAGCTTGCAAAGAACTTTTTTCTGACTATTCAGTTGGTCTAATAAAAGATATCACATCTACCCAAAGAACCTTGTCTGTCTATGTCCTTAGACCAGAGGCAGGCAATTATTTTGGGTGGAGGGCCGCCTACCAAGTTTTGGCAAGCTGTCGAGGGCCGCATTGGTAGCCCTGCCCCTTGACAGGTGCCCTGCCCCGGTCGCCATCTTGCAGTCCCACCCCCTAACCTTTGTCACCAGAAGTCCCTCCCCTTGCCCCCGGAAATATGCCTTTCAGCAAGAGATTTTGCCAACTCTGAACCAGAAAAATAAGAAATTATATTCTAAAAAGTGAACATCTGCAGCATTCATTAATTTGCTTTCAAAAAATATTTTTGTCCTGATTTACATGCTTTTGTGTAGTGCACATAGAGGGGATTACACAATAGCTTAAAATGAAGTCTTACTCTTGTATATTGTTGGGGGGGGTGGGGATAGGTTTGTGGGGGGCTGTGGATGTGTGGGTGTGGGGTGAGAGAGCATGTAGGAGTATGTGTGTGGATATGTGGGGTGTGGGTGGGTATGGGGCTTATGGGGGGCCTGCATGTATGGCAGTGTGGGGGGGGGGGTGGCTGCATGTGTATGGCGAGGCATGCATGTGGGACTCAGCCTATGAACACACACACTCCCTGTCTGTGTGCACACGCACGCGCGCGCGCACGCACACACACTTTCTTCTAATCTGCATTTGCAGAACAGTGGCAAATAGGGCAGGCAGCAGAAAACAGAGCAGATTGGACAGGAAGCACAAAGCAAAGGAGCAGATCAGGCAGGGAGCACAGTCTGTATTTCTGATTGGGAGTTCTGGCATTTCTGCTTATATGAGGGCATTTCAGAAGGTAATGGCAATATCAAAATAAAACCATTGTGCATCCAATGATCATTTACAATGCTGCCACCACCACCAGTGTTCCCTGATGTTGTGCACTTTTCCACTTATTGCACACACAATGGTTTTATTTCAAAATTGCTGTTACTTTCTCAAACACCCGCATGGTTAAAAAAACTCAAAGATTCCTGGCTAGAATGTCTTATTTGCTCAGACTTACAGCAATCACAAAATTTGAGGTAAGAAAAGATTTTTTTTTCCTCTTTGGCCATATTAGCAACAACCCTGGGTTGTTCTGCCTTTCTCTGCTGCATGAGGCATTGTCCTCTTATCTACTGAGCATATATATTAATCAATTAGTTACCTGTCACTGCAATGACAGGATATGTACTCTTACGTCCTCTACTTTTATCCATGTACAACATCCCGAAGTTTCACTCCCTTCCCCTGTGCATTCACTTACTCTGCTTCTGCTCCCTGCCCTGTGTTTCCCCCAGCCAACCTCCCACAGGACACACAGACGCTGCAGTTTGGCCACCCTGCTGTAAAGTGTTTCTGGTGTTTCTAGTTTTGTGCTTTGTAGTCATGTGTGAAGGTTTCAAGCAGGGATTTTTAGGAATCTTTGTGTAAATGCCTGTATGCAGATACTGAGGTTCAATAACCCAGGAGGCTCTTTCCAGTTCTGTGTGTCATGTCTGAAGTTACAATTTCATGTAGCAGGAGATGCATAAAGTTCAGTGGAGCCTTGGAACACATGTAGTGCTATGTGGGAAGTCTTGAACTTTAAGAAACAGTGACTGAACTTTCAACAAGTCCCATCACACACATACAAAAGGCAATTTTCTGCCACTTTTAACTTGGTCCTCACAAGTTTCAGGCTCCTCCCCAAACACATGGGATGTGCAACAGAGAGCCTATGGCTCCTGTTACTTAGAGAGGAAAATAGGTTAACTGTGCTCAGGCAGTCAAGAGTGGGGCTAGCTATAAAGGAATAGGCAGCAAGAGCCCATAAATAGGAAGTCCCTTTGCTATTCTAGTTGCACAGCAATAGCACAATAGTAGAGTAACTTGAGGGAAGCAGCAAGAAACCTACTGCACTGCTAGCAGGTTCCAGCCATAGTACAAGACAGAGTTTTGTGGGAGAGACGAGGCAAGATTACTGCTAGGTCTGCTGCTATAGGTTATCCGTATACATTACGGGCTGCATCTGGTTCACCAGGCACTTTCATCTGGCCCATGGATGCCCACCAACGAATTGTACCCCACCCAGCCCTTCTGGCCACGGGGGTGTGAGCAAGGCATCCATATATACATACCCCCAACACACCATATTGCACCTTGTGCAGAAAGGCCCAGCCCAGCCAGCACACAGCTTCTAGGCAGGGCTGCTGCTGCCACTGCTGCAGCCACTGGGGGACTTGCTTGGTTTCCCTGCTGTCTTGCTCGCTTTGGACAGCAGGTAGGGAAGTGGTGGGGGCAAATGGTAGCTGCAGCTGGGCGGAAGCATGGAGCGTGGGGCTGGCAGCAGCATGGAGCCCACACGTAGGGGGCAGTGGGAGTACGGAGCTTGGCTGAGCAGGGTGTGGGTATAAGGGAGAGTGGTGGGGTGTGGGGACCCTCCTTCACACAGTCCCCGCTGATGGCAGCAGCAGCAGCAGGTGGGGGCCCTTTGGGTGCTCATGCCTGGCGCAGGCACTGCCACCAGCAGCATGTGGCTCCATCCAGCACTGCACGTGGTGGCAAGGAGCACAGTCAGGCCAGCCTGCCTTTACTGCATGGGGCTCCACGCACCGCATGTGCAGGTCCCAGCACTCACGCTCCACCATAGGAAGCCCTGCGCAATGGAGCCAGCTGCCTTCACTGCTCCCTGTTGTGCAGGTCCCAGGACTCCACCTGAAGTGGAGGGGAGCCCTGTCCCCTACTTCCACATGGAGTCCCAGGACCTGCGCAGCACGGAGTGGCAAAGGCAGCCAGCTCTATCACGGGGGGCTTCCCCCGGTGGTACACAAATGTGGGAGCTGCGGAGAGCCCTGCACGATAGAGGCAAGCTGGCTTGGCTGTGCTACTTGCCGCCATGTGTAGAACTGACAGAACCACAAGCTGCTGGCGGCAGCGCCTGTGCCAGCCACAAGTGCCCCGAGGATCCCTGCCTGCTGCTGCCAGCGCGGCTGTGTGCCATGAGGGAGAGGGATGGAGGAGTGTGTAGGGGGTCCCCATAACCCCCAACTCTCCCTCACACCCACATACTCCCAACATATGCACACACCCCCAACATACCCTATTGCCCCCCACACAGCCAGACTTCACCATACACCCCCCCACCAACCACACCCCACAATACACACCTCCCACACACTATATACAAGAGTAAGGCTTTATTTTTAGTTATTATGCAATCAGCTCTATATTCAGTACACAAACACAAATCATGACAAAAATAATTTTTGTAAGAAAACTAAAGTGCGTTATAGTAGGTGTTTGACTTTCAGTATATGAATTGGTTTTCTTCTGGTTCCAAGATGGCAAGCCTCCCTTCCCAAAAGGAGTATTTCCAGGGGTACAAGGGAAGGGACTTCCGGTGGCAAAGGTCAGGGGTTAGACTTCACGTCCCAATATGGTGACCAGGAGGTAAAGTACCTGTCAAGGGGTGGGGCTACCCTTGCAGCCCTCGACAGCTCACCAAAACTCATTCAGCAGCCCTCCAGCTGAAATAATTGTCTGCCCCCATGTTACAGGATGCCAAAAGTGCTTAAGTCAAAAAAAAAAAAAAGCTGGATTTTTGTTAAATGTTTTTGACAGAATATCTATTTTTTATCTTATTCCTCAAAATCGGAACCTTTTTTATTTCAGTGAAAGGCAAAATCCAGCCACAGGCAGATACCAAGCCATGAATTTCTTTGCTGTAGCAAATTCCTCTTATTTTAACAACGCTTCTGAGAACAGAAAGCCAAACTCCCTCCCCTCCCTTCCTGAAATATGATCTTACTTTTCCTTCCTCTTCTGCTGCAGACCAGATCACCTTTTCTCCCCACTGCCAGCCTCACCTCAGCTTCACTTCCTGTCGGACATGCTGCAAAGCAGCAACAGGGCAGGATACCCTTTGTTTTTCTACTAACTTCGCTTTGAATTTCTCTTTCTTTACATGTGATTCTGCTATTACTAGAGTCAATGAAATTTCTGCAGTGACATCAGTGAGAGTAGAAACCTTTGGAAGACCAACCTCTAATTAAAACTTATCTCAATTATTATTGCAGCCTAGAAAAAGTCAAGGCTACCTTACCTTGGCACTGTGCGCAGAGACAGTTGTGGTAACATAAGGAGTTCTGTTCTTTTGCAGAAGGTCTATGTATACTTCAGCTCCTTCTCCTCCATGAACACGCAACAGGCTCAGCAGCTCATTGACATCATGATGAATACGAAATTCACTCATGCTTCCACTTGCGGTTACAAATTTCAAAACACACAGACTGTAGAGCACAAAATGAACCTCTTACCATTATGACTAATCAGTCAGGGTAAATTTTTAAAGAAGGATTAAATGCTTAAGGCACAGGTTACACTTAAAATTTTGCCAGCATAGTTTTATTGATTAGAAGATAGAATAGGGAAAGTCATACCCGCGACTGACATAGCTGACAAAAATGATATAAATATAGTTAGAATAAGTTGCTCTAGTATATCTATTCTTAAACTGTTTCCACTAATGAGGAATACCAGCATAGTTCTACCAGTACAGCTATATTGGCTAAACAAGCCATGTCCCATTTTCCAAAGTAACTTTGATACTTAAGGGACTAAAAGCCTATTTACTTTCAATGAGACTTTGACTCTCAAGTATTTAATCATTTCTGAAAATGGGACTTTGGGCATAATGCATAAGGTGCCTTAATAATCTCACATGTAGACAAAACCTTAAATTCCTACACCACTTAAACACTTTGCATAGTACTAAGTAAGTGCTCTTCAGTAAAGACTAGATTTGAAGATGTCTCTGCATGCTGGTAAGGGCTTGCATACATGGTTATCTTGGTATAAGAATATGCGAGTCCCTTATAGTTACTTTTGTTTCCCAGCAAATGCCCAAATAAGATGTGAACTTAAATGATAAAAGCTGATTTAAAATAACTGTCTATGCAGTGAGAATTAACTGGCATAAATATTCTGGTATAAGACTTAGCTACTGCAGAACAACTTCCTCCTCTGGATGCTACTCTGAAACAGAAGCGACTTATCTCAGAATAAGTGTCCACATGAGGGAGCTACTCCAGAAAGATGAGAGTAGAACAGCTATTCTGATATCTCCCCACATAGGCAACCTGTTAACAAAATCAATGCGAGACAGTGTGCAAAAGTGAAAATATCCCTTTTTCTTGGCTTCTTCCACCTACCATATTTAGCTCATCTGATGGACAGATCCAGAGCCTCTCAGTAGTTACACTGATAAATGTAAAGTATGTTTTGTGAACCCACTGATGCCGATGTAGTCCTCTCCAGTTACAAGTTGAATGGCAGAAAGGCCACTAACCAACAGTGCATTGCAAATGCACATGTCAAATAAGAATCACAGGAGAAAAGCAAAGAACCTCAACAGCAGGAAACAAGGAGCAAGTTGTTATTAGATACCAAGCTGAAGAGCATAGTATGGAGACCTAGATTAGATAATAGAGAAGAAAACAGTCTCAGATGTGCCAGGCCTGTCCCTGCTTTAGTATTCTGCTCAACTCACATGAGCAGACTGAAGCCTTATCTAGACTAAGGTATGCTAAGAGCCTGAACAACATCCAAATCCTGGCCTAGAAGAGGCTTGAGAAACTAAACATCACAGCAGATGTTCTCAGCTTTGACAACCCAAGGGGAGATTTCTGCCTGGCTCTGCTTACCAGAATGTCTGGGACCAGACAGCAGTTGCCCACCAGAAGATGTGGGCATCCATACATTTCTTGTGGCTCTGAGCAGCTCAAATTCAGCAGCTGTGCTGTCAGAGTACAATGTGCAACCTTGGAAGGCACCAGGACAACCATCAAAAGGCAGAGAGGGGGCCACATGTCTTCTGCCAGCTGCCAAGCGCTGGTAAAAGTCACTTAGTTTTGCCAACACAACTGTAGTTCTGGGCTGCAGAGTCTTGCCAGCCAAGCTGGACACAGTTTCTGCTTATTAGCATCATGTATTTTCTTGAAGCCTCAGAGAGATTAATGGCTACTGGGAAAGAACTTACTGTACACTGGGTTAATTTAACACCGTGTTTGCTTTTAGCTTCACTGGGAATGACCAGCAAAAACTACTATAAGAAACTAACATACTAACAGCAAATCTGAAGGGAAAAATAACGCTAAGTTTAAACAGAGAAGTTAATTTCACATTTGGGACTAAAGTACGAAGGAAAATCCTGTTTCAGTATAGCAGAAAACGAGGGATTTTGAATTCTTGTGAGTAAATAACTTAAGTAGAAAAGGGCCAGAAAAAGAAAGAACACAGAATCCGTAGAAAGCCAGAAAGGCCCTGCTTCAGCTAATAACAACATCAGACCCAGTCTAGGGAGGACAGGACAGGACGCACAGGGATAGCAGAAGCAAGGGACGTGTCATCTCAGTGCAGAGCGAGTCACAGCGAGCAGGGCTGCTGCCGGCCCGAGATGTCCCAGGTGCTCGCAGCCCGGCCGGAACCGTGAGGGACGCTGCAACCCAACGTGGCAGCCAAGCTGCTCAAGGGCTTTGCACAGGTGCTCCAAAACTTTTTTAAATAAATGTTTTGTGTTCTGAGCCAAATCAGCCAAACCAAGTCCAAATCTGTGAGTCAGTCCAAAACCATAAGTGGCCCCACAACTGGCAAACATCCTCCACCCCCACCAGGAGCTTCAGATATTTTGAGGCTTTTGGCGGGCATCCTATGGGCAGGCCCAAGCCCGGAGGCTCGGGGTTTTGATGCCCCCGAGTTTTGCTTGCCTTCAGCCATATGGTCGCAGGAGCAAGCTAGGGAGGAGCCTCCCATTTCCATACAGTGGGCTTTAAGCTCCAACACCTCGGCGTACTAAACCAGGCCAGAAGAACAATTATCCCTGAGAGCCTTTAAGGAAAACCGCCTGCAAGGACCCATATACATGGTGTTTGAGCTGCCGCCTGCCCCGCTCTCAGACACTTCCA
>NW_005842594.1:249504-252960 GCF_000455745.1 Alligator sinensis | reverse complement strand
GCTCCTGCCCGTGCCGGCCCGCGCCCCGCCGCAGGCCCCGTTCCGCTTCTCGCCCCGTCGCCTGCGGTGCCCCCGCGAGCACGAGCTCCTGGAGGTAGGGCCCGCCGCGCGTGGGGGTTCACCGGCGCAGCGGTTCCGGATTCACTCCCGGATTTCGGCTGAACACAGCTCCGTGGTTTGAGTCTGCGTGGCCCTGCCGCCGGCAACGGCCCCCCTACCCTACTGCTCAGCCTGCGCTTCAGCGTCTCCCCAGGCCATGGCCGGCCTCCTGCTTCCGAGCCCAGAGGCCGTGGAGGTCAGGTGCTCCCTCGTCTGACTTGCCTCTAGTTAAAAGGCTGAAGGAGCAAGTTAGACGGAAATCCCACAAGCAATCCCCCTTCACCATAAATTGTGTAGCCGAAGTGCTCGCATTTGGAGGCGTTTGTAGACAGGCTTTCACCTTCTACCTACACAGTGGCGATGCGTAGGAGGTGCACGGGGTTGCATCTGCACCCCTGAGAGCGCTGGTGCACCGCCTGATTGGCTGTGCTCCCTGCTTGGGTGATGGGCAGGGCGGGCAAACGGGAGTGCCGGGGCCCCCCCTGCAAGCCCTGGCCAATCGCTGCAGGCTCTCCCCTTATGGAAGCAACTGCAGTGATTGGCCGCGGGGGATCTCCCTCCGGGAAGTGAGATTGGCTGCGGGGGGACCCTCCCCCTGGGCATTGAGACTGGTTGCAGGGGGGGTACATGCTCCCCTGACTAAGGCAGCACCGGTCGCCCATGTAACTACACCCGAGTCATTCACGGCCATGCAGATGATGCCTCCCCTGCCAGGTGAGGCGTGACAGACTCCAGGCAGAGGTGGGCACTGGGTTGTGGGCTAAGAAGGCTAATGGCATATTGGGCTGCATTAGTAGGAGCATTGCCAGCACATTGAGGGAAGTGATTCTTCCCCTCTGTTTGGCACTGGGGAGGCCACACCTGGAGTATTGTGTCCAGTTTTGGGCCCCCCACTACAAAAAGGATGTGGACAAATTGGGAGAATTCAGTAGAGGGCAACAAAAATAATTAGGGGGCTGGGCACATGACTTCTTAGAAGAGATTGAGGGAACTGGGCTTATTTAGTCTGGAAAAGAGAAGACTGAGTGGGGAATTAATAGCAGCCTTCAAATACCTGCAGGGTGGTTCCAAAGAGGATGGAGCTGAGCTGTTCGCAATGGTGACAGATGATAAAACAAGGAGCAATGATTTCAAGTTGCAGCAAGGGAAGTTTAGGTTAGATATGAGGGAAAACTCTCAAAGTGGGTGGTAAAGCACTGGAACAGACTCCCTGGAGAGGTTGTGGTATCTGCATCCTAGGAGGATTTTAATACCTGGCTAGACAAAGCCTTGGCTGGGATGACATAGTTGGGGATGGTCCTGCTTTGAAAAGGTGGTTAGATTGAATGTCCTCTTGAGGTCCCTTACAACCCTAATTTTCTATGATTTCTGTGATGTTTTCCTGTCTCTTGAAGAGGCTTCCCTTGTAAACTAAGGAGGCACTCCCAACTGAGCCCATAGCTCAGGGGTGGCCAGCCTGCGGCTCCAGAGCCACATACGCCTCTTCAGAAGTTAATATGCATCTCCTTGAATCTTTGCACAAGCACACGGTGACCAGCTTCAATTTGGACTGTGTGCTTGTGCAAAGATTCAAGGAGATGTATATTAACTTCTGAAGAGCCGCAGGCTGGCCACCCATGCCATAGCTACTTGCCTGCAGGGTTGGCAGCTCATAGGTGGATGCCCCTGGCTGGGGTATGGACTAACAAAAATCAGTGGATGGGTGGCAGGCAGCAGGTTGCTGGTTCACTAGAGACGGAGCCTTCTAGTTCTGCCATGTAACTACTTAGCCACTAACCATAGGTTCCTGTGCTTGGCCACAGGTTCCTGTGCTGTAGGATATCTCCAAAGTGCCTGCTCTGCCCACTGAGGTGGTTGGAAAGCTGCCTAGATATTCCTAGAATGTCGTGTTATGTGGCCAACGGTCTTGATGCACACTGCTGCATGAACTTGGTTTTGGTGGCAGAAAAGAAGCTGTGTAGACATGAATTACATATAGTAAAGTGGATCTTGTAAAGGGACATGGCCCACTTTCAAGGTCTTATAAAAATAAATACTGTAACAAGCACATGAGGAACACAGTTGTCTCTGTGAAGTATTAGTTGTGGCCAGTTGGAACTTCTCAGCAACAGGAGAAAGAACTCTGCTGCTAACATTTGGAGCACAGTCCACAAATACTTGAATTCATGGGCACTAAATGCTGAATAGGTGTCTGCAGGATCTGGGCCCTAAAGGAGCTTTTTCCTTAGTTCATATGATAGAGGCCTGACCTTATGGAGCAAGAGTCACAAAGGACCTGTGATAAGCAGTTGAAGTTATTCTCATAGAAACAGTAAAGGGTGTTGGTGTATCTGCACATTACCCTAGAGGCATCAAACATATTCTGTGAAGAGGGCCAAGTTATGTTTTTAATTTGTTCTGTTGATTGGATTTAAAGTTGGGGTAATATATGACCCTTTGCCCCCAGTTGATGTTCTCACCTCTTTCTCTTCCTTAGCGGAGTGTCGTGTTAGGAATAAAAATGATTTTCAATGCGTTTTTTGAATGTGCACTGCTGTAGACTGGCAATAAATTTCTCTTCTCTGTTCTAGGATGGAGACATTCACAGACACTTGTATCTCCAAGATATTCTAGTGAGTGTTACACAAGTGACTGAAAAACCCAAGTAAGTGGCATATATCATACAAATTGTGTTGTGAGGTCTGCTGACAAAAGAGGCTTTTGATAATTTTTCTGGCCCTCCTCTTAGCTATCTCTGTAGTCTCTGCTTTCTGTTTGTACACGTCTTTCTAAACTGGATTCACTAATGAAAGTAATTGTGTAGGACTTTTAATTGTGTCTGATTTCAGATCAGAAGAAACCAATTTCCTGCCTTTTATATAGTGGTATACCTTTTGTTGTTGCTTGCGCATAACGGTATGTCAACAGAGAGATGTTATTTTTTGGACTGGCACAAATCGTTACCATCAGGTCCTTCCTGATTGGAATATATAGACACTAAGCTGGGGGGAGCGGTAAGGTGCAGGTTCAGGTGTTTGTGGTCTTCTTTATTTTGGCTGTTGACTAGGTAAATAAGACAACAGAGATTGAGGGTAAATACAGCTACCTTTCAGAGGACTACAAATGTGGATTTTTAATCCCTTGTTGTGGTTTTGAAATTGGATAGCTCACACCTCATGTTTTTGCTTAATTTTAATTAATTCCCTACTAAATTAGAAGTCCATCCTTACAATGCATAACTATATTCTTAATATGCAGATTATGGTTGGTCTGAGACTCACATAAGGAGTTTAAGTTTGTGTGAGTTCACACACAAGCATTCCTAATTACTTTGTCTTCCTAAACCAATTCTGTTGTGCCTCCAGTTTAATAGTCCCC